>NC_060270.1:55046904-55196829 GCF_021613505.1 Equus quagga
GTCCTTCAAATATGTTTACTGCATTTTTAATATAATTTAAAATTTGTATTATTTGCGTTTTTTTAAAAGTATACACACAGATACCTTTGATTGTTTATTGACTTCTTATTTTGCATTTTTATTTTCATATTTAATTATTTACTTATGTCAAGGGTTTTTGTGTGTATGTTGTGTATGTAATGACCTAGGGATGCAATATTTGTGTGTACTTGTATGTCTGTGTAAATACACTTGCCAAATGACTCACCAATTAGTCCCATATAATTTATTAACCTATCCATGTTTTCCTCACTGTTTTGATGTCTATGCTATCATACATGTGAGTATATTTCTGAACTCTTTTTCTGTTCGGTTTGACTGCCTTTTCTTACACCTGTATACTGTATCTTTTAAATTATTGCTATAATTATATTTCTATCGAATATAACTGTGGATTACCCCTGACCACAGCCAGTTGTCCATTAATCTTGCTTTTTAGACAGTTTTCAGGCTACTATTGCATAAATATTATTCTACATTATTCCATACACTTTATAACTGTTTTGTCAAATTACATATTAAACTATTTAGAGTAAATACTTGGATCAATTTCAAGATAGTCAACACCTTTAAAATAAAGAATAGGTAGTTATCTTAATAAAAAATGAGAGGAGCCGGCCTGGTGTCTCAGTGTTAAGTTTGAACGTTCTGCTTCGGCGGCCTGGGGTTTCCCAGTTAGATCCCAGGTACAGACCTATGCACTTCTGGCCAAGCCACACTGTGGCAGGCATCCCACATGTAAAGTAGAGGAAGATGGGCATGAATGTTAGCTCAGGGCCAGTCTTCCTCAGCAAATCGAGGAGGATTGGCAGCAGATGTTAGCTCAGGGCTAATCTTCCTCAAAAACATTAATTAATCAGAAAAAATGAGGCACATAACCATTATGTGATTTGTGCTAGAGATTATACAAATAAAATCAAAGGCTGTGAACTTTGCTTAATGAGAAAGTTTAACTTGTAGTTATCTCTGTTGAGCCTGCATATAGGGACCTCATAGGTAATCAGATAAACATTTTAATAGGGATATAGGATAAGATATTGCTTGAGGATTAAATAGGAAAAAATACTATAAGCACACACATTCAAATTTATATATTTTTTTCATATGCTCAATATTAGTAATCAATTACCTGTGTTTGAAAATCTCTAAGTCTAAATGTCCAAGTATGCATAAATATATTATATATAACATATAAGTTTGTAATACAAGTATATATGTTTATGTACTTAAGTATGTATTATAAGTATCTATGTATGTATACATGTGTATGAGTATATATACACACACATATACAATATACATACACACATATATATATGCATACATAAACAGATACGTATGAGAGAGAGAGATACACCTTTTTTAAGATGAGGTGGAATAATAAAAGAAGCACTTCCTTTCAAGATATTGTTCATCATTAATCATGCACGTCATGTAGTATCCATGGTGTAAAAAGAATGACATCTCCAAATTTGTATGTAAGTATAATACAAATTCAAAACAAACAAGGTAAGGAGTTCTGTGCTCCTACTGTAATTCTTATAACCATCCATTGTTTTTTTAGATATTTGGTCATTTAATAGTTTCCAGAGGAAGCTGAACAAATGTGCTCAGAATTACCTTCTGTTTTTAAATTCCTCAATGTAATAAGGCATATATTTTAGCATTATACAGAGGAAGCATAAAAATAATTGAGTTCTGAATCTGAAACCAGACTACCTGTCATGCTAGATACTCTTGGGCTAGTTATTTAACCTCCTCCTATCTTTTTTCCCATTTGTAAAGTTAGAGTTATAAAGGCTAGCCCTTATAGTTATAATTGAAGCATTTAGAAGGATGAAAATCAGCTTTGATGTTCTGATACATATGAGCAACCTCAGGAAAAAAACTAATATCCACAGAACATTCCTAACCTCTTTATTTTCTTCTACTCTGGCAATGTTCTGTAAATTTATGAAATAATACATGTTATTTCAATAAGCAAGGAGGATGGACTCAGAAGCTTTATGTTATATTTAGATGTTTACTATAGATGTACTAAGACAAGAAGGCTATTAGACTACTTAAAAACTTTTTGAAATTGGAACTATACTAAAAGGAAAAACAAGTTTAAAGTTGTGCCACAAGAAGCGCACTGTTATCCTAAATAATTTTGGCTGAAATCTCATGTGAAAACTGTATAAAATCTGCTTTCCCCTAAGTTGTCCAGCAAGTCAATATCATCTAGAAATACAGATATAGTGAGAGTGAAATAATTTTTCCCAGGCATTTTCTATCTGTGGCTCCCTCTTCTCTCTTGGTTAAAATGTATGTATTTATTCAGTCTACACATAAATGTTCTGTGTAATTTATGTAGATATTTGAAAAGTTAAAGTTCTCTGTTTCTGCCATAAAATTAAAAAATGAAGTGGAAATGAAAATGATAACTGAAGAAATTAGAAAGGATAAAACAACATTTTGATTTTGTGTATTTTGAACAGTAAAATTCCTAATACCTCCTTCTCAAGATAAGCATTATACATGATATTCAATGTTAGTAAAATATTAAATGTGTGGTATCTTCTGGAAAGGAGGTTTCTATAAAATAGGAATATTCTATTTAAGGAAAATTGTAGAGTTAAAGAAATCAGAAAAAATACAATGTCCTCAAAAATAAAGTTCAAGTACAACAAAAGAAGTAATCATTAAACTATGTATCAGAAAAGAAAGATAAGAAAATAAATGAGGAGACAGCAAAAGAAAAATCAAGCAAGCAAAACAAACTACTATAAAAACGTGAAGTCAAAAGTAAATAACTGTTTCAAAGTCAAGAGAAGGATGAAACATGTAGGCTAAGAAATTGCGTAATAAAATAGCCTGCAATGACCATTCAGTACCACATGATGACACAATGACAATCAAAGAAAGCTGAAAGTCTCAGTCAACTTGGTAATGATAGTACTACCATCTTTTGGGGAAAGTAAATGTACTATCATCTGATGCTTGGTGATACTGTAAAAAGATTGCAAAATTGGTTGAGAAAATAATGTCAAGAGGATGGAGACCAGCCCAGTGGTGTAGTGGTTAAGTTTGCACACTTCACTTCAGTGGCCTGTTGTTCGTCGGTTTGTATCCTGGGTTCAGATGCTGGGTGCAGAGCTACACACTGCTCATTAACCCATGTTGTGGTGGCAACTCGCATACAAACTTACTCACCAAAAAGAAACCAAAAAAATAAAAAAGAAAGAAAATAATGTAGAGAAGGATAGAGATTTTAAATGAACCAATTACCTTTAGGCTTTGCTCCAAATCTGAATATTGAGTTTTCTTTCTGTTAACACTTTGGAGCATAATTAACTCACTCACCTTCACTAGCCTGCAACTGAGATCTAAGGTAACTTTATATGCGGTACATTTCTGCTGGACCAAAGAGAAAACACTGAAAACCTACCAGTGAGATTTCTACTTCTCATATAAGGATGCCAAGAAATCTTGATGACAAAAATGAGATACTCACAAACCAGGTATTGTCTTTTACACTTGAAAGCACAGAATTTTTATGCATATTCATATAACCTTAAAAGAATCCATTCACTATTTAAATTTTTCTTAAATAGTTAATTAAATTAAATTAAGAGAGATGCCAGGGAGATGAGAAGAACCACAAGAAAAGAAAGTCTAAGGCAAAAGGAAGAGAAATGCCAAGGGGAAGAAAATTTCAGCCTTCTAAATCAATATTAGAATGGGAGACATAACTCTGTAAAAGATACAGAATCAATGTAAAACTATGCTTGTGCTCCTTGAGGACTTTTGATTTTTCAATGGTCAGCTGAAGAGGAGGTAGAAAAGACTAAAAGGTCTTCATGAAGGGCAAAAATGGGGATTTTCTTGCTCTGGTCTTTAGTTTTCCTCTGGTATTGATTTTCATTTCTGAAATTCTCATTTTAGGGGAACGTGAGCCCAGTGACACCTGTGCTTAAAGTCTTAGCATCACTGCACAGTGACTGGCACTGAAAAATGAGGTGAAATGAAATGTGCAGGAGTTAGGGATAGCAATGTTTGAGCTAGATGTGGAGAAACTTGTTGATTTGGTGACACAGAGCCAAAGCCTGTATGAACTTTGATAAGTCATGTAGACAACAACTTGGTGAAAATCAGAGGTTTCTAACTTACACTCACTGTGGTTCACCCAGAAGTTCTTATTTACTTTAAGATTTAGATTTTGAAATCATAATCTATCTGACAAGAATGAGGAGGGAAGAAAAACTTTATTACTCGAGAAACCAAGAATATATTATAAAAATAACCAGAAAAGCAGAAAGTTTAAGCCTGGGGTCTGGGTTGGAATCTACATTTAACTACTACATGGAGATAATCAAGAGTAAATTGTATAATTTTAAATAATCCTAGAAGAAAGATTAGAATATTTAATATTTTTTACAAAAATGTGAATCAAGAGATATTGAAAATAAAATTATATTTAAGGGCCAGGCCAGTGGCATAGTGGTTAAGTTCGGCACACTTCACTTCATTGGCCCAGGGTTTGTGGGTTCGGATCCTGGGCACAGACCTACACCATTCATCAGCCATGCTATGGCAGTGTCCCACATACAAAATAGAGGAAGAGTGGCACAGATGTTACCTCAGCGATAATCTTCCTCAAGCACAAAAGGGAAGATTGGCAACAGATGTTAGCTCAGGGCCAATATTCCTCAAGCAGAAAGAGGATGATTGGAAATAGGTGTTAGGGTGACTCTTACTCACCAAATAAATAAATAAATTTATATTACGTATAATGTTGGTACAGGCTACTACTGAGTATTAGATGCCACAACTTTCCTATAATTTTTAAAAACAATATTTCATTTAATCCTCAAAAAACCCTGTAATCTTTTAATCTCCATCACATAGATAGTTAAATTGACCCATAAATGTTAAGTCATTTAAGTGCTGTAACTACTCCATTAATAAAAATTAGAATAGGTTGAATAAATTTTAATCAGATTTTTTTTTTAAGATTTGAGATAGCTGCCAAATCTGTTTGCAGATGCCAGGAAGTCAGAAAATGGTAGACATTTGTTATTCTTTAAGAGGAGGTATTATAATATACCATATCTATACCATATATGGGATATGCTAGACTTTGCAATATATTTGCATATACTGCATGCACAATAATCTATAAAAATGAAAATACAGAAGAGTTAGGAAAAAGTTTTGACAAAATAATATGACCCCATATATTCTAGCCCTAAGGATCTGGGTGTCTGAGTCAGGAAGCTGGTTATGACTGGTCATATGACGATGAGTCACCATCTAATGGGACAAGACTTCCACCGCCCTGTTTGCCTCCGTCCATGATCTACCCCGACGTGCGAAAGGAGGAGACAATTCCTGTTTCTGCCTAATGCAGAGGGATCTCAGAACCTCAGAAAATTCGCTTACTAAACCATCAGATGATGAGAGAGCGCTCTCCCCTTGGTCAGCGAGTTTTGAACAGATTTGAAGGGTAACGAATGAGCACTCACTGCACGCTTTATGCCTAATGTGTGTTATCACAATCTTCAAAGCAAATTCTAAGAATAGCTGTACTCATTTTATTGTTAAGGAAACTGAAGCTTACGGAAATAATATAATTGCCTAAAATAAACAAACAACTGAATTAGAGGGTCAGTTCTTGAATTTGAGTCTTTCTGACTCCAAAAGTTACCGTATTTTCACTCGACTATGATGGACGTTCAGCAAGGAGTTAATTGAAACAAAGGCTAAAAAAAGGAATTAAGTATAAAGCAACTTCTATTGTCACTGGTGATAATCATTTGCTTTAGTCTATTTTTCCAATACTTTCTTACAGTGGAACATTTTTTAACTTTACTAGAATCCAAGTTCTAGAAAACATTTGAGAATAATAAGCTGGAAACTACTACTTGTAATGATATAAGATATTAATATTTATAGGTATTCCCCCCATAACTCACCACCAGTGCTGCTTAATGAACAATAGAGAAATTGGATGAGTGCATCCAAGATTCAAATGATATCCATTTTTCTACAGTGGGCTCTCTAAGGAACTCCTAAGTCACTGTAACTGTATATTATTACTGCATACCAAGCAAAGAAGTTCCAAATTAGCAGAGCCAATGCATCACAAATGTGCCTTCAGGTCACCTTCTTCCACCAGCATAGCAGTATGAATCAGGGTGATGCTGCCACAGAAGGAAAATGCTTAGGAAAAAATGTTTCATTCTCACAATAGCTGTTCTTGGTTGTGGTACACAGAATCTTGCTAATGATGCCCCTTCTAGCCTCTCATACTCTGTCCTTTTTTTTGTTTTTGTTCCAACAATGCCCTGTGAGATATAAAATTATATCTCCATATGTAATCAAATGCCAAAGAAATTTATTATTTATTCTCTTGGATGAAAATGACAATACAAGTGTGTTTCAGAAATCTGGACCTGGGGTTAGAAATTGATAATCTCAAGGAATTATCTGTGATATTTGAGAGACTATAAATTAAGGACTTCAATGGTTCAGAATGGTTGAAAATTTATGCTGAATATATATATATAGAGAGAGAGAGAGAGAGATCTCAACCATCCCTGGGTTTTCTGGGAAACATTACTTTCAGTCTTAAAAATGGAAAAGTCCTGGGCAAACCAGGATGGTTGGTCACCGTATTACTGGTCAGAAATTATTAACAAAGCATTTTATTTTGGGAACCCAATATGATGATAAATACATTATTTTCTCTGTATATAGCATTTACAAATATTAACTGCCATATGTTGATTTGCTGGTCTTGCAGGGGATGAAATATCTCCTTAGATTCTGGGAGGCAGACTGGACTTCTAAATATGCTGTAGCTAGACCTCAATGGGGCTGTGATGTCCCTGGGTAGTTTCTTGCAGTGCTACAACTTTATTTTAGAGTTTTGATAGAAATATGGAGGTCACTTAATTCACTTCCTTGCAGCGTCCTGCCCCATCTCCTCTAATCTCCTTAGGAAACTCACTGAATCCACTTTTCATGTGAAGCTAATAATAAATAATAATAAAGACTCTTTTCTGAACTTATGTGTTGGCATTTTATTCAGGCCTACAGATAAAATATTTAAGAATAGTTGATTCATCCGCTTTATCACTAATCTGAATTTAAACGTGATTTATATCTTCCTGACTCAAAATTACCATGAAACAGTACAAAATAATACAAAACAAGGACAAAATTTAAAAAGGCACGTTCAAGTAAACCAATGTCAACCAACCAAAGAAACACAGCTTCCCCACATCGCTCCTTCACAGCCCCATGGTGCTTCTTCATAACTTCCCTCTCTCCTGCTCCTTTCAGAGCCCAGATTCTTGAAGGAATTATCACTGGTACTTAGCAATTGATTCTTCTAACCAATGAAATGTGGGTCATTCTTTTTTTTTGCCTTACTCGTTACAATCTTTTGCTATTTCTTTATCGAAGTACTGAGACTTTTATTGTCAAATTTGGTGGACACTTTAATTTGAATGAAAGAAGACAAGAAAACAGAGATCATCAACCAAATTGCCATAAGCTGCAAGAACTAACTTCATCAGAATTGCAATTGATACAAAAGTATTATTTAAGATGAAAATCACTATTGAAACATACTCCCAAGTCATCTGTGGTAAAATAAAAGGTAACACTCCTTCTAGGGAGTTCAAATTTGGAAACATGCATGGAAGATTTACCATTAAACTGAGAAGTAGTCTGAAGACAAAATACAATATATCTAAAGAGAGAAGCTTAATGAGATGAGTTTTCCTCGTTTTGAAAAATCACAAAATAAACAACTACTGAGTAAGGCAGGTTTGGAAATATGCCTTGCTATGAATTCCCAAATCTTCCTGAGAGCACTTCTTGAGAAGCACCTGAGATAGCCCTAAAAGAAGAGAGGTTAATGTCACTCTCAAAGTTTGCTTTGCGGGATGTTTTAAGTAGTTACAAGGATGTTGGGAAAAACAAAATTAAGGGATCAATTTCAAAATTGGAGCCCTTTAGTATTTTTCAAAACTGGATTACCTAAATTGCAGAATAGAAAAATCCAAACCAAGAAAATTCTATTTCTGAAGGTAAGAGCTACACTACTTTCAAAATAATTGTCTCTAAATATAGTAAAGAGGAAATGCCTCCAAGTATTTTACGTGTTTTAATAAAATGATAGAAAATTGACGCCTTAAAATGAAGAAAACAAAAGAAACACAGCTATAAACCATTAAAAATATCCAAATATATTAGTTTGAAGAATAAAGTACTGCTTAATCCTCAGTCTCTCTTTTGCAACATATGACAATGTGACCTATTCATTCTTTGAGGAAAGTCAGCCCTTTCCTATGAATATGGATAATGATATACCTATTCACCTCAATGGAATGTCTGCCAAGTTAGTCAAAGGCTTCTGCTTCATACACACACACACACACTCACACACATGCAGACGTTACCCATTGTCATGAAAATGCTGCAGTGACCTCAGGTACCCCCCCTAAAATGCCTATGACCTAAAACCCAGTATCGGAACATGTTACCTTACATGCCAAAAGGGATTTTGCAAATGTGATTAAGTTAACAACTACAGGAAGATTATCCTGAATTATCTGAGTGCGCTTACTGCAATCACAATTGTCTTCATAAGAAGAAAACAGGAGTGTCAGAGTCAGAAAAAAGGAGAGCAGAGGTTGGAATGATGGACTTTGAAGATGAAGGAAGGGGCCGTGAGCCAAGGAATACAAGCAGCATCTAAAAGCTGAAAAACACAAGGAAACAGACGCTACACCAGAGGCTCTAGAAAGAAAGCAGCCCTGCCAACATCTTGAATTTGGCCCCAGACAACTCACCCCAGACCTCTGACCTAAAGAACTGTAAGATAATAAATTTCTGTTATTTTGAGCCATTAAATTTACAGCAATTTCTTAGAGCAGCAATGGGAAGCCAATGCAAATATAAAATAAAATAGTACTGTTGAAAAACAAAAACAAAATAGAGTTTTTTAATGCAACTGTAGAGTTCCTTTTGAGGAAGTTTTCTAGTTTGCACTTTTGATAATGTCACTTCTAGAGAAAGAAGTTTCTTTTACAGTTTTCCTATATCAGTCTCATGCAAAATGTGAAGCATATTTGAAGAACTAATTGGTACCTGGTGCCTACAATGCATTTTATGAAACTAGTCTTAAAAATAGCAATAAAAATTAGGATTAATTTATTATCTTCATGACATCAATGTTTTCTTATTTTAATGTTCAGATTCAAAAAATATTTAAGGGATTTAATACATAGGTAACTTATATGTCTATCATCAGAGGACTAGGTAAACATAAGTCAACAATAAACATTTTTAACAAAATGAGAAAAAATAAAGCTCTAGACTTTTAAAAAAATCTCATTACTGATAATGTTGATTGTATCTTCTGTCTTGAGACTTGCTACTTTTTACTAAAATAACTGTTTAGTGAGAATTGATGATTACGTGGTTAGATCTTAATTCATATTAAGAAAGTTGGCTCTGTTGTTTGTCAAATGGCTTCAAAATCATCTACAGTCTTCACAGCAATGAATGTAATTTATGCCCTGGCAGATCCTCACACTTAATACCCAGGGAAGAAAATGATGGCATGAAATATGCATACGCCATTCTGTAGACAACTTCCATTATAATCTATTGAATACTGTAACAGTGAGTATCTGAAAGCAGAAGTCTACTCAGACTACCTAATACTTGGCTATAAATATTCATTGAAATTTCCACAACAGATTATTTATCTCACTTGCTGCCATTACATTGGCATTAAATATTAGAGCAATTCTAGGTTTAGTGATAAGGATTTTCTGGGAAGTGTATTAGAATGCATTCTCCTTATTCATTGAAATTTATTTTTTATATACTTATTGGAAGCAAAGTAAAGCAGGTTTAAAAATTTAAGAATCTCAACTCTATTGATTCCTTTTAAAAATAATTTCCTCAATGTACTGGTCCTACAATGTGATTTAACCAAGTTCTTCAGGTCTATCTACTCCTCGATCGTCTCTTCCTTTTTCTAAGATCACCATCTCAGGCACATCCGATTTAACATTTTCTTTGTTAACTAAATTTAAACTTTCTGTACTTTAAAACTTCCAAAAAATACTGCATACATAAAATATTTTACATCCTGATTAGACTGTCACAAATCTCTCCAAGTCAGTCTTAGTCTTGAATATTTAAACAGCTTTTGAAATATCATTTCCTTCAGATATATCACAAATCTTAGAAAGCTATTTTAGACCAATTAGACTCCTCTATCATCCAGCATATGTGAATTTATTCTATTTCTTTTAATCTAGGTGCTTAAGGAAAACAAAATTACTGGGCAAAATACTTTGGATTTTATTTGACATATAAAATTAACAGTTGCTATTAGGGACGATGTCTAATACGAAGATAAAAGAAACTCCCTGTCTATAAATGGCATATGATTTATGAAAGTAACGGCATTTGACTACAACTTGATGTTGCATCTATACAAGTGGTTTGGTAAAATAGGTGAACCTGAACACAAGTAATTTAAGAATGGAGACAAGAGAATTGATAAGACCCAATAACACCACAAGCGCAGCCAAAAGAGCAGCAGAGGAGACAGGCAAATGGATAAACCAGTGCATCAGAGGGACACTATTTAGAATCACCTGGGAAATATTTCAAAATATAGCAAACCTGTGTGTTCCCCACACATTATGGGACAAGTCATGTATTAGGGGGATGGATTACACTAATATAAACACTAAAAAAGTCCAGATAAAATCTATACACACATTTATTAAATAGGCATCTGGGATATCAAAAAATGTAAGGAAATTTTAAAAATATAATAAATACCAGCTATTACCAAAAGTTTAGAAAAGAGGGAGAGAGTGTTGTTTTGGCTTTTCCAGATGCCTTCTTGAAGGTCTGGTAGGCATTTAATGAGCAAGGGCCAAGAATTAAAAAGTCTCAGCTACACACAGGACAGTTAAGGAAATTATAAATTTGTCCTGCTCCAATTATAATCTTGAACCTATTGGTAAACACTGATTCAGAAAAATGGATCTATCCTAGAGTGTGGATTATAGAGTATATTGGTGCAATCAATGTGCAGAGAAGTATGTGACTTGATTTGATAAGTTTTAAAGTGAATATGCCCTATGACTCACAAAGTACCCTCTTAGATATAGACATGTGAATAAGGAGATGATACAAAAATGTAAAAAAATGTTCATATCAACATCATTTACATTGGAGAGAAACTGGAAATAGCCTAAATGCCCCTCAAGAGAGCTGTAGGTAAACAACCTGTGGTATGTTTAGAAAATGGAGTCCTAGGAGCAATGAAAATGAATGCATTATAGCTACACACATTAACATAAATGAATGACACAAACAACAGGGAGAGTTAAAATCATATTATAGAACAGATATAAAGTTTAAAAAATTGAAAAGATTTTATATGTTATTTAAGATATAAATATATTTTAAAATATAAGGAAATGATGAACATTCAATTCATGATATGGTTCCTTCTTGGGAGGAGTGTGCAAGGATATACCAGCAGGAAGACATGTGCAGGGGACATTAACAGTACTTATTTTAATTTATTTTCCAAAACTTAGATTTCCTCATCTTAGATTCCACAGCTTAGATGTCCAAATTGAATTCAACAAGATTCCAAGTATCCCTCTTGTAGGCTGGTTTGAAATTCAATCTCAGTCATTGCAGCCATCACTCCTCCCAAGATTTGCAACAAAGTCTGTTGGAAAGGCTACCAATCTCCAGACAAATGGATGCCCCTACCTTGCCTTTATCACTCTCTCCTTGCTCACTCAGGTCCTAACATGTAAGCCTAATACATATTCTTCAAATCTACCAGGGAAACTCTTGTGGAAGTAACTCTGAACTTGATGTTCTCCCTGCCTAGAAACATCTTGTCCTAGAGGTATCTGCATGACTGCCTACCTCACCTCCTTCAAATCTTTGCTCACATGTTACCTTAGAGAAGCTTTCTCTTATCAATCTGCTAGAGTCTGGAGTCTCCATACCTAGCCTCCCTCTCATTTTTTGGTCTTTTAACTTTTTCCTTCACCAGACTTACCATTTTCTAATACACCACATAACTGACTGATTGGTTTATTGTCTTTCCCAAAACTTTAGGACAACAGCAGGATTTGTTGTCCATTTTTCTTACTGCTGTAGGTACTTGGTATACTTTTTGAATTAAATGAAGGGCTTCTGACTTTAGTCCCATACGCCTGGCACTTAGATGTATATTGTAGAAGCCAAGAGACTCTTGGCATCCTTTGCTTCTGTTGCTCCATGTGTGGCAGGTGAAAGAAAGTGTGTATCAAGGCTCAGAGCCAACTTCCCAGAATCCAGTCTCCCAAAGTGTCTCATCCAGCCTCCTCACTGCATTTTGGTTTTTAAATCTATTAGAAGTCTTCCAACAAGCTTTGCACCTGCTCTTCCTATGTCTTATGCATTCAACCGTCGATTTCCTTTTCAGATATTTTAACCTTTGTTTACATCTCACATTCTCCTCGACCCCCCGGAAGTACATTGAACTCAATCTTTTCAATAAGATTTCCTACAGTGAGGTTTAGGAATACCATAAAAACTGATAGATTTGTCCTAAATGCACAACTCTCTACCAAGAAAAAGTGGCAGAAAATGACCTGCCATCTTCTTATACATGAAGAAGGGGAAAATACTGAAGGGGAAAAAATCTTCAATTAACTATCTTTTTGTATTATAGCAGCAGAGAGAGCATCGCTGTTGATCATCATTATGCTCTTAGTCTTGAAAAATGGTATATTTTTGCTAATTTCCTTAAAAAATGGAGTTGGAATTATTTTTCCAGTAATCCACATGAATTTTGAAAATGTGTACACCCCCTATTGTATGTTACTTTTGTGCACACAAGAACATATTTTCATGTGGCCTCAGGGACTGCAGTTTCTGAATGAACCTGAACTTGGCCTTATTAGCTCAGTGGTTTAAACAACTTAGCAGATTACCCACATAAAATTATTTTAAGCTGTCTAAATTGTATTGAATCAAGCAAAACACAGTCAAAATATACTCAAATGTAAAAGGTGAAAAACCTAGTTACATCTGTCAGTATAAATATTAAAAAATAGCAACTGCCAATTTTCAAGGAATTTTATACTGAATAGCTCAATTTCAGAAGAAAATCTACATTTTGCATGTGCATGACATGAGATATATGTGCCATTTCTCTTGTAGTTGCAAATTTAAGTACCTGCTTCAGTATGATACAAAAAAGAATAAAAGAGAAGATTCAAATTCAATTACATGCTTTGTTCATTATTTTTATGCTATACTAGATATCTTAACAATAAGAGAATCTTTGAAATCATCACGGCAGTGTCCTGCTTTTGTTTCAAGAATATTAATTATTCTGATAGAAGAAGGAAAAGCTAAGCCATGATGATTCTTGTAGTCTCCCAATCAATTGATTATCCAGAGTTCACTTTATTATAGGTTATGAAACAGAGAAAAGTATGTGATTTTTTCTGCTTGCATTATTTGTTCAAATTTACCATGAATTTTAGTCTTTTTTTCTTTAAAGGAAAAAACTTCTACTTATTTTTACTGAAAGTGATTTTTTAAAATTCTATGAATGCCTTAAAATATCTGACGTGGGATTCTGACAGGAAAAATATACCTTATTTAGCAGATAAAAACGAGTTAAGCACTATGTTAAATATGTGTTACTTCTAAGCAGTTCAATTATGTTATCAAAGTGTTTTCTAAAATACAGGGTTAGAAATTGTATCATTCTGTCCCCATTGTCCTTCAATATGTTGTCAGAGGAAGGTTAGAACTTTGAGGCCTGTGGTGAAAAAGATGTGGTCAAGTGATCAGGGGAATATAAAGTAGAAGCTGGGATCATATTTTAATAAAAAGGAACGTCAGTCAGGCTAAATTTCCAGTGTTAGTGGGAATGGTGAAATTAATATAATTATGTTTAATAAAAAGTCATAATTAAAATAGTTTTCGAAGATGGCTTTTAACATTTGCAGGGATATATTCAAAACCATGTGTATAAACATTCACAAGCATGCATCTAACTTTACCCCTCAGGGAATTAGAAAAAGAAGAACAAACTAAGCCCAAAGTTAACAGAGGAACGAAATAAATATTAGAGAAGAAATAAATCAAATAAAGACTAGAATAACAGTATAAAAAAATCAGCAAAACTGAGTTTGGATTTTTGAAAAGATAAAATCAACGAACTCTTAGACTAAAGAGAGAAGACAAATACATAAAATCAGAAATTAAAACCATTAAATTACAAAATTAAAACAAGTAAAACATTAAATTAATTTTTTAAATAAATAAATTTTTAATTAAAAAATTTTAAAAATTATGAAATTAAAAACAGAAAACTCATAAATAAAAAAGATCAGAAAGAATTATTATGAACCATGATTATGCCAAATAACTGGATAACCTATAATTCCTAGAAATACACAACCTACCAACACTGAATCAAGAGGAAATAGAAAGCCTGAGCAGAACAATAGCTAATAAGGAGATTGAATCAGTAATCAAAAACTTTCCAACAAAGAAAAGTCCAGGACCAGATGGCTTCATAGGTGAATTCTACCAAAACTTCAAAGAATTAATCCAATTTATTTTCTACCCTTCCATAAAACAGAACAAGAGGGAACACTTAAAAACTCATTTCATGAGGCAAACTTCACCCTTATACCAAAGCCAGGTAAAGACACCACAAGAAAAGCAAACAACAGGACAATATCCCTGATGAACGTTGATGCAACAATCCTCTATAAAATACCAGAAAAACAAATTCAACAGCATATTAAAGGGATCACACACCATAACCAAGTGAGATTTATCCCAGGGACACATGGATGGTTCAACATACAGAAATCAATCTGATACACTATATTTACAAAATGAAAGATAAACCCACATGATGATCTAAATAAATGCTTAAAAAGCATTTGACAAAGTTTAACGTCCATTCATGATTTAAACTCTCAACAAAATAGGTATAGAAGAAATTTACCTCAACACAATAAAGGCTATATATGAGAAGCTCAAGTAAACATTCTAATCATTGAGGCAAAAAGTGAAAATTTGGGGCCAGCCCAATGACACAGTGGTTAAGTTCTTATGTTCTGCCTCAGGGGCTTGTGTTGCACCAGTTCATATCCCGGTTGCGGACCTACACACCACTTATCAAGCCATGCTGTGGTATGCATCCCACATATAAAATAGAAGAAGATAGGCACAGATGTTATCTCAGGGCCAATCTTCCTCAGGTAAAAGAGGAGGATAGGTGGCAGATGTTAGCTCAGGGCTAATCTCCCTCAACAAAAATAAACAGAAAGAAAATTTTCCCTCTAAGATTCTATACAAGGCCGGGATGCTCACTCTCCCCTCTTCTTTTCAACATAATACTGGAAGTTCTAGCCAGAGCAACTAGACAAGAAAAAGAAATAAAAGGCATCCACATTAGAAAGGAAGAAGTACAATAATTGTTGTTTGTAGAAGACATGATCATACACAAAGAAAACCCTAAAGACTCAACAAAAGAACTGTTAGAACTAACAAATGAATTCAGCAAAGTTGCAGGATACAAAGCCAACATAAAAAAACCAGTCTCATTTCTATACACAAGCAACAAACTATTCAAAACTGAAATTAAGAAAACAATCCTATTCACAATAGTGACAAAACAAATTAAATATTTAGGAATAAATACAAAGGGGAAAGACATGTATTCTGAAAATTATAAAACATTGTTGAAAGAAATTAAAGAAGACAAAGATAATTGGAAAAACATCCCATGTTCATGGATTGGAAGAATGAATATAGTTAAAATGTCTGCATTACCCAAAATGATCTATAGATTCAACGCAATATGTATCAAAATTCCAATGGCATTATTTACAGAAATAGGAAAAAAACCCCTAAAATCAAAAGGAACCAGAAAAGACCCTGAAGGGTTAAAGCAATCTTGAACAAGAAGAACAAAGCTGGAGGCATCACACTTCTTCCTTTCAAAATATATTACAAAGCTACAGTAATTAAAACAGTATGTGACTGGCATAGAAACAGACATATAGATCAACAGAACAGAATAGATAGCCCCAAAATAAATCTAAGCTTCTACAGTTAACTGATCTTTACAAGGGTACCAAAAACACACAATGGGGAAAGAATGGTCTCTTCAATAAACGGCGTTGGGAAAACTAGGTACTCACATGCATAAGAACTAAGTTGGACCCTTATTTCACACCATATACAAAATAAACTCAACAAATATTAAAGACTGAAATATAATACCTGAAGCCACAAAACAACTAGAAGAAAACATATGGAAAAAGATCCTTGACGTTGGTCTGGGTAATGGTTTTTGGATATGATACCAAAAGCACAGGAGACAAAAGAAAAACTAGACGAGTAGGACTACATCAAACTAAAAAGCTTCTGCTCAGCAAAGGAAACAATCAACAGACCAAAAAGGCAGAATGAGAGAAACCTATGAAAAATATTTGCAAGCCATATCTGATAAGGGGTTAATATCCAAAATATATGAGGAACTCATACAATTCAATAACAATAAATAAACAAGATAGATAAACCAATTGAAAAATGGGAAAAATGAATAGACATTTCTCCAAAGAAGACATACAAATGACCAGAAGGGGAATGAAAATAATCACAACTTCACTAATCATCAGGGAATTGCAAATCACAACCACAGTGAGATGCCACCTCACATCTTTTAGAATGGCTATTATCAAAAATACAAAAGCTAACAAGTGTTAGTGAGGATGTGGAGAAAAGTTAACCCTTGTAAACAGTTGATGCGTATGCAAATTGTCACAGCCATTATGGAAAACAGTATGGAGTTTCCTCAAAATATTAGAAATGCAACTACTAAATGATCCATTAATCCAACTTCTGGGTTTATAGCCAAAGAAAATTAAATCAATATCTTGACGAGGTATCTGCACTTCCATGTTCATTGCAGCATTATTCAAATAGCCAAGATATGGAAACAACCTAAATGCCCATAAACTGATGAATGGATAAAGAAAATGTGATATATATATGACATTTACTATATATACACAATGGAATATTATGCAGACTTTAAAAGAAATAAATCTTGCCTTTTGCAACATGAATGAACCAGAAGGACATTATGCTCAATGAAATAAGCCAGATACAGAAAGACAATGCTGTATAATTTCACTTATATGTGGAATATAAAATAGTCATACTCATAGAAGCAGAGTAGAATGGTAGTTGCCTGTACTGGGGAGAAGGAGAAATGGGGAGATGTTGGTCAAGAAATACAAAGTTCCAGTAATGCAAGATGAAGTTCTGGAGAACAAGGTACAGCAATGTGACTGCAGTTGACAATACCATATTGTATACTGGAAATTTGCAAAGAGGGTAGATCTTAAGTGTTCTTATCATCTCCCCAAAAAAAAGAAAAAAGAAGAGGAAAAAAAAAGGTAACTATGTAAGGTGATGGATATATTAATTAGCTTGGTTATGGTGATTAAGTTACAATATATACATATATCAAAACATCAAGTTATACAGCTTAAACATTACAGTTTTTGTTTGTCAATTATCCTATGGTCAGTAAGCTTAACCTATTTTGTGGTAGTTTTTGTGCTACTTCTGAGCTAAGAGTGTTTTTTAGATTTTAGAAAGGAATAGTATGTCCATAACTAGACCCATTCATATGTGGCCAGTTGATTTGAAACAAGGTGCAATAGCAATTCACAAGTGATTTTGGAATACATGATTTATGGAACAATTGATTACCCATGTGCTAAAAAATAAACTGCATCAATATTTCTCACTGTAGACAAAAAGTAACTCAAAATTGATCAGAGGCCCATACGTAAAACTATAAAAGTTCTAGGAGAAAATTTTTTTGATTTTGTGTTTGGAAAATTGTCTTAAATATGACACCACAAAGGCATGATCCATAAGAAAAAAATTGATAAATTGAGCTTTATCAAAATTAAGAACTTCTTGTTCTTCAAAATGCAATGTTAAGAAAATGAAAAGAAAAGCAGGAACCTGGGAGAAAATATTTGCAAATCATTTTTCTGATAAATGACTTGATCCTAGAGTATATTAAAAACTCTCAAAACACAATAACAAGAAAACAAGTAACCAAATAAAAAAAGGGCAACAAACTTGAGGAGGTGTATTACCAAAGAAGTACATGAAATAATCCCCGATTAATCATTAGGGAAATCCAAATTCAACCACAATTAGAGAGTACTGCATGCCTTTTAAAAGGTCATGAAAACAAGAAACCAAACCTGAAATACCAACTGCTGGCGAGAAAGAACTGGAGAGCTTGTTAGAGCACCTATTCCTGACCCCCACCTGAGATTCTGACACAGAAGATGTTAGTTGAGGATTAAGAATTTGAATTTCTAACAAGCACTCATAAGGTAATGATGCTTACCATACAGGGAAAATAGTCAGAGTAGCATTGTACTACAATGTTTTTTTGAGCTAACCTTAAGGAATTTGACTGCCTGTAACCGTCCTATGGAAAATATCAAGTGGAGGATTTCAGGCAGTCACTGATGTACAACTCTCCTGGTATCTGTATTAATGAAACACTTATTATAAATTTTCTGGACTCTTTATTGCTTGACTTTGTAGTGTACGTATTTTTGTACATTTTCATAATATTTTTGACTCTTTAGTTGCAAATGAAATACATATATTTTATGTGTACCCTCAGCAAAATTTTGTACCAAAGACTCTTAGAGTGCTTTCAGAATCAAAGGAAGAGTTTCAAGGCTCTAGATCAGTTTGGATAAGTTTGCATCTAGAACTTGGTAAATTTGTCTTTCTCATTTTTTCTCTCTAGCTTTCTAACACATTCCTCCATGATTTTACATTTTAGTGCACACTGTGACATACTGCACGTATATTCCCCTTCGAAAATAAAGAGATTAGGGCTGGCCCTGTGGCCGAGTGGTTAAGTTCATGTGCTCCACTTCAGATGCCCAGGGCGGACATGGCACCGCTCATTAGGCCATGCTGAGGTGGCATCCCATATAGCACAACCAAAAGGACCTACAACTAGAATATACAACTATGTCCTGGGGCGCTTTGGGGAGAAGAAGAAAAATAAAAGATTGGCAACAGATAGCTCTGTTGCCAATCTTAAAAAAAAACAGAGGGGAATATTCCACCAGCTGGTGGGAGTTTTACTGACCAGCAGTCTTCACTCATCATTGAGACTTGCCTTAGCTGGAGTGAATCATTCGCCCAACATACCTGGAGAAGGCTGGATTTAATAACTTTTGAGTTGTTACAAGCTTAGAGAGCCCTGACCTCTTTACCCCATCTTTGAACAACTCTGAAAGATTATTCTATGTTCAGATGTCCCTGTGGGTTTGACTGAGGTCTTCACTAAGATGGCATCACAGTCCAGTCTTTCCCTATGCTCAATCCTATCCCCCTTTCTTATTTTACATGAGATCCCTAATACGTTTCTTTCATTATGCTAAAAAAGTGCCCCCTTCCAAAAATATATTCACTTTCTAATCACTGGACCCTGCAAATATTACCTTGTATGCAAGAGTAGATATATGCCAAAAGACGTAATTACCTTAAAGATCTTGAGAGGAGGAGTTTATCTTGGATTACCTAGGTTGGGCCTAAATGCTATGGCCTGTATCTTTATAAGAGGGAGGCTAAAAGAATGTAATTATGTGAGGTGATGGATGTGTTAACTAACCTTATTGTGGTAATGATTTCACAATATATACATATATCAAATCATTACGTTGTATACCTTAAACGTACAACATATTATATGTCAATTATATCTCAATAAAGCTGGCAAAAAAAGAAAGAGAAGTAGGGGGATTTTTGACACAGACAGACACAAAAGAGATGATGTGAAGACAGAGCAGAGAGATGCGCCCGTAAGCTAAGGAGAGCCAATGACCACCAAAAGGCTGGAAGAGGCACAGAATGAGTTCTTAAGAGTTGCCTCTGAGGGAACACAAACTTACCTACAGCTAGATTTCAAACCTCTGGACTGCTGAACTGTGACAGAATAAATTTCTGTTGTTTTAAGACACACAGTTTGTGGCAATTTGTTGTAGCAGCCACAAAACAGCAACAACAACAACCTAAAACACCTCCTGTATGCTTAATTTCTGTCTGAAAATCTTCTTCCAGGGAGCACAAACCGGGACAGAAGTGGCTGTCAGAAATTCTGAGATTACAACTCACATCTCCACAAATAGAGATGAAAGGGTGCTTCTCTACCACTGCACTAATTTTATGGAAGCTTTTTGTTTTTCCTCTGTTAAAAAATTAGTTCCTGAACTGAAACATGTGATATAGCAAAGGGAAGAAGGTTGAGTTGTGCTGTGTGCCCACTCCGTACATCAGTGCAGCAGGTACTGATATGAATAGACCCCCTAAAGCCACAGAAGTGAGTAGAATAAAAATAGACCACGTATTGCCCTGAGAAGGAGAGAAGAATGAATGTTGAGTAGACTAAATAAATGTCCTTTGGTGCATCTTTTCCCTACAACAAATTCCCATATCAAATTATAAATCAGTGGATATGATTTAATCGTAATTTCTTATACTGTGGCATCTATTTAGTATTAGGAGAATCTCAATATAACTTTGTCTAATTTCATTAATATAGATTTTAGTTAAAAATAACATAATCTAATAACTCTAGTTACTTGTTATGAGCTGAATTGTGTTTCTCCAAGATTTATATGGTGAGGTCCTGACCCCCAGTGCCTCAAAATGTGATTGTATTTGGAAACAATGCCTGTAAAGAGATGATTAAAATGATGTCGTCAGGGTGACAACAAAGGTTGTACTAATCCAATGTGACTGGTATCCTTATAAAAAGAGGAGATTAAGACACACACACTGAGGGGGAAGATCATGTGAAGCCCCTGGAGGAAGATGGCCATATAGAAGCCACGGAGACCGGCCTCTGAATGAAACCAACCTTGACGACATCTTCATCTTGGACCTCCAGCCTCCAGGATTGTGAGGAAATCAATTTCTGTTGTTTAAGCCACTTAGTCTGTGGTATTTGTCATGGCAGCCCTAGCAAAGTAATTAATTACTGGAAGAAAATATTTGTAGTATAGCAAACAAATATAAATAATAATTTACAAATAAGCAAAAATAATTATTAGCAATATCTAGAGTGCTTTCATGCATAAAATTTCATGAGTAATATTATTAAGATATATATTATGATTTATATGGATGGATATTTATAAACACTTCACAAGCTCTGCTTTCTGATGTAAAGAAAAGGAAAAGAAAGAACATCAACAACAAAAACTCAACCATATTCATTGAATTTGTACAAATTAATGATTGATTTATATGCATGAATATAATCATTTTAGCCTCCACTCAACTGGAAAACTGCTAATCCTCTGTATAATCAAATATTACATTAAATAATGTTGAATCATAACAGTTAATCAAAATCATTAGCATTTAACCTTACATTTCTATCATGATGTAAATAGAGAACAGTAACTGTACTTTTTTCGAAACCTCATTATTTCATTTTTAATGCATTAAGGAATAACATTTGATGGTGACAATTGATTTCAGTTAAGTGTACTGATTGATTCATGTGAATCTATTACGAGGACTATGGAGGTAGCATTATAATATTCTAGGGAAAAACTACACTAAATGTTCAGAAAAAGAATGTGGTAGTTAGGCTTTCTCCACCAAAATTAAACTTTCACTTTTTTAAACCACTGACAATGTTGGGGTCCTTTGTTACTATTGCATAATCTAGCCCATTCAGGCTGGCACACATGTTATCAGTGATGGGCTATGGATAAAATGAAATCAAAAGCATATGGTGTCATCTTAATGTCCATTCGCAAGCAGCGTGGGAATAATTGCCTGATGGAAAGATGGTAATCCATTATAAGTAAAAACAGCAATTTTGGGGTAAAAATATTGTCTTATGTTACATATGAAGTAGACTATATACCATAAAGCCTGTCGCTCTAGGGGAAAAGTTGGCAATCAGGATGATAGCAGCGTATAATAGCTACCGTTGGTTTCATTTAATAAGACACTGCAAGAAAGATGTGTGTTCAAAATAATTGATAGACTTCAATTTCTGGTCAGAATGTAGAAGGTAGGGACAGATTATTGATCCCACCATAAAAAACACATTAAAAGATTTTTTAGAAATATGCATGTTTGTGTATATTGAACTTTTGTTAATATGAAATGTTCTTTTCACTAACAATACTTTTTAACTGTTTAATAATGTCAAACATAGAGAAAAGTTGAGAAGAGTCAAAGAATTAATATATTCTTCACTTAGATTCCTAAAAACTTAGTATTTTAAATAAGTTTATTTTCCTACATTTATATACACACATTCAAATTTTCTAATGTTACTTCAGGATTAGATTCCATTTAAGTACTTTGGGCAACAATAATATGTAAGTGATGTTACATTCTTCTAAAAGTGCACCATGTCTGGAAACTCATGAGATTTATATGATCCAGTGCTGCTGATGTTAATTTTATTCACATGACTAAGATTTCTTTAATAGAGAGTTACTATTTTCTTCTTTTCTGTTTCATAATTATCTTGGGGGGAGATACTCTGATACTACAATCATGCATCTCATAATGACGCTTAGGTTAACAACAAACCACATATACAACAGTGGTCCCAAAAGATTAGTACCATATAGCTTGGATGTGTAGTAGGCTGTACCATCTAGGTTTGTGTAACTACACTTTACGATGTTCACACAAACACAAAGTCACCTAAGGATGCATTTCTCAGAACTATCCCTGTCGTTAAGCGGCACATGACTGTGTATAAATACACTCATACTCCTCAAACTTTCACCCACTGGTTTTAGTATTCATGATGACTCTTGTCATTATAATAATTAATTATAGTTAAAATGATTAAATATATAATTATATACTATAATTATATTATTATAATAATATTATATAATAATTATTATTATATATAATATATATATTATTTCTTTACATCAGGGTGGACTCAGAAATTTCTAATTTATTCAATAGGTCATAATCCTTTATCTTTTGCACAATTGACCTGAATTGAAGGGAAGACTCTTCAAGGTGGTTCTTTTACCTTTTGACTTGTCAATGTCATTTCTTTAGCCCTTTCTTACTTCCCAGACAAGATATTCCAGATTCATCTTGAACTTTTGCTGTTCTAGCCAAAGAGTCCTAATTCTTTCTAGCAAAGAATGATACATATCAACCATGACCTGGGCATGGGTTGAGTGCATGGACACTGGAAAATCATTGTTCTAGATGGAATACATATATATCTACAGGCATGCATACACATATACATACATACATGTATATATATGTACATATGGAGATACATCTGTATCTATTTATAGATCTATCTATATTTAAAACGATATATATCTATATTTTGCCTACAGACATCTGTATCTGAATATGTATCAGTATGTGTTACTTCATAAAACACATGAGCTTACACTGACACCTCCTATTCCAACCCAATAGTAGAGGCTCATTCTATCCTTCTCCTGTTCTGTATTTATAAATTCCATCTCCACAGTGAGAAACTAAGCTCCAGTTATCCACAATATATTTATATAATCACTCAATCCTTGAACACCTGAAAAGTAGTTTCAGAATTTCTAACTATGTCTCTGTGACAAATAAACCTATTAACTATAGAGTTCAATATTTTTAGAGTTATTTTTTCTTAGCCTCAGGATATATCATCCAAATGCTAATTAAAAATCACTTGGGCTAGTAGTCTTCCATGAATTTTATGGTAGTTATGTTATTTACTTGAAACACGGTTTGGTTCATTTGTTTCTGTTTGCATTCTATTTTGCATTTCCTCCTCCTTTATTTATTTTCTTTTATTTTTTGTGTGAACACTAACAGGTTTTAAAGTCAGAATTATACATAAAGTTATCTTTTCTGAATAATTCTTAAGATAGAGAAAAGAAAATCTTATTGCTCCTGAAAATATTAATGAGGATATTAATTTGGATGGATATACTAAGTTAAATAATTTTCCTATTAAACATATTACCTAAGATAGCGGATGTTCTATGATATATCTTTTAAAAACTCATCATATTACAACACTTCATTCCAAACTCTAGCCCCTACATCATGACAACCACCTGTAGGATTTTCCTCCCTTGGTAATTTTAACAATAGAAGGGTTCCACTATTTTGTCTTTCCTCAAAATATTATGTTACGTTCTCTCTACACATTTATATAATTAAGAAATTTCTCATTTCCACCTATCAAGTTCTCAAAATGTAAGTCTAAATGACTAAAGTCAAACAGAAGGCGGGGAAATCAAATAAAATTCTACAGCAGAAAAAAGAAAGAGAAACATTATTAAAGGGTGACTAAAATCATGGAGAGCCTTATAATCTGAATAAAATGACATCAGCTCCGTGGCTGAACAAGTAAGGTGGTGTTATGCAGAGTAAATGAAGAAATGATGTAGCAAATATTTTGCCCCATTGAATTTTCTTTAAATGTACTTTTCTGGTAATGAAGTACCTCTTTGAAATATCAAATTATTCTGTTACATATCTATAAACGTCCTCATTTATACTTTGTGGCTAATCACATATAGTTAAGTTGTGTAATTTTTAAAGTGAATAGAACTGAGGATATGCAACGCGACTCCATTACACTAATATTACATAAGCTTAATATTTTATTATTAAGTATATATAGCATTGGAGACAATGATCCAGTATTAATCAATATTAGCCTATGCATAATAAAAAAAACATACATTTATACACCTTTCACTTTCTTGAGTGAGATAATTTTAGACAATCAACATAGAAGCCACTCTTCAATTGTTGTCAATTTTAATTCATACAACCATGGGTTAAAATATATAATAATTATATTTGTCTTTAATTGTAAAATGCTGAGCTATGTTCGGATCTTATATTGGTATATAGTATATGTTATATCGTTATTATATATTATGTAGTATATATTATTAAATTATATACATGATTTATTATATTGCATGTATATGTGCATATATCTATATCTGTATCTATATCAGAATCCATATCTATGTATCTATTTACATAGAGACAAGATCTTGTTAAGTAACATATTTGTCCAATAGTTATTGACTTCACTTTCCAAAGATGAAGATGAAAGAGACAGAGACAGAGACAGAGAGAGGATTCAAGTGGCAGGTAAAAAGAGATATCAGAACTAGATGATGTTAGAAAGTAATTGACTAAAACATCAGGTATTGATTTTAAAAGTAAAAATTATCCAAAAAATAAAAATAAGTGCATAATTTTTATACAATTGCTATGAAATCTGTAACATTAATGACTGATAAAGTGCTATTGATTGTCATTCTTAATGTCTTCCAAAACCCAGGGTAAAATAACAGGACAAATTGATAATCATCTAATAACGCTTTCAGTTTCCCAGATCCAGTAATTTCTGTCTTTGAAATGTATAGTAATTAATTTAAAATATTTATCATTTTGTACTGTTTCCTAATTTTTTTCTTTCCATAAAAATTTAACGAACTGTATATACCAACATTCTCAAAATTTTATTCACAGAAAGCGAGAAATACATTAAGCATATGGCAGTTTATATGTCTCATAAACAATGCCTCTTCTCCTAAAGATAAATAAAAAATGGAATCCCACATCATTTCTAAGAAAGTACATGACAAAAAAAGGATATTAAGTCAACAAAATGTATCAAATTCTTTACACTCAGAACTTTCCTGTTTTCAAGAAAATAGAACTTCTACCCACTTTCACCCTATCATAGAAAAAATATTAGTAAGTATTTGAAAATGAAAATAAATGAATAAATGTATAAGATCATGAGTTTTGGATGAAACCCAAAGAAAGGAAATTTAAAATTAGCTCACATGACTAGACCGAACTGCAATAATTATACCACCCATATCATTAGTAATAACTTAAAAGGAGCTGTCAAGTTACTTTTTGATTCATGAACACCATCTAATTAATCAGATTTTGCTCAAGTTATGAGAAATTATACAGCAATAGCAAATAATAACTACTCTTTTTTTAAAAATATATATAAACATTAGGAGAAAATTAGTCAAAAATTAGACACAAGATGTAAGCAAATATTCAATTGTCTAAATCTTAAATGAATTCATATATTTTTATTAATTCACTTTTCTACAAATATTTGTTTAATGTCCACTTTGTGCTGGAGATGCAACAGTGAATAAAACGGATAAAAGTCCCTGTCTTCCTCAGGTTAGAGTTTCGTGAGGCTGTGGTGGTGACAGTAAGAAATTTAAAACACAATATTTAAATTATATGGCATGTTAAATGATAAGTCTTGTGAACAAAATTAAGAGGAAGGAAGGGAAGATAGGAAAATGTTTGGGGAAGTGGTTATAATTTTAAGTTGTGGTTAAGCAAAGTATATTAGTCAGGTAGGTTAAGTTGCAGGAAAAAAACTAACTCAAGTTTGAATTGGTTTAGCATATATATGTGTCTTCTTGACTCACACAAATCAAATCCTTCTGTAGATCGGGCAGTTCTCTATGACAACTTCCTCCTAAGCTGTGACAGAGGGATCCAAATTCTGGCTCCATTATAACAAAATGAAAGTTTCATATTATTCCTGGAATGGGGATGAGCAAGGGGGCATATTGGTTATGGGCTTGTCGCTGCCTTTGTGACACAACTGCCTCTAGATGCAACACTCTATTTCTTCACACAGTCACCAGTCAAAATTAGTCATAGGGTCCTACCCAACTGTATTTGGATTGAGTACTGTTGTTTTCTGTGTATTCAAGAAAATAAGGAAATTTAGATATTTATAAGCACTAATGGGATCATCACCAAAGCCTCACTGGGAAGGTGACAATTAAGTAAAGACTTGAGAGAAGTGAGGGATTAATCCATTTACACATCAAAAAGATGAATATTCCAGCTAGAGTGAGGACAGCATTCAGATGGCCTGGGAGGTTGCCTGCTGAGCTGAACTCAAGAAACTTTAGGAGGAACATTAGGCCTAGAAATAGGGTTAGGCTGTCCCTTAGATGAGAGAAGGTAAAAACGTCTCCAAATGAGAATCATAGTAGACATATGCTAATTCTGAGCATAGTCGAGATCACTCTTCTGCTCCCTAACAGCTCTTGGGGATGCTGCAGAACATGTGGGGACAGCATGGTGCCCGAGGACACCAAGAATCAGAATTGTGTGCTCCAACGTGGAAAAGAAGCCCCGGAGTCCCGGAGGTTTATGGAGGATAAATTCTATTATGGCATTCAGGTTAGCCAGAGACCAGAGGGACCTCTTCTGTGTATGAACTGTAATATTTTCCCTCAGTAGATGGATTAGTCATTTGCTAAAAAGAATAAAGACTTAAGTAGGTCATTTGTTACAATTACAGATTGATTTCAAACAATGGGAATAAACTCTGGATCCAGGAGTCTGGTCATGAAGGCGTTCATGAAGAATAAGTGGCTTTGTCATTATGACCTCATCCTAAAACAAATTCTTCTCGTCTGAGCAGTTGATACAATGCTTAGATTAAGAATTGTGTATCACCACAGCTGCGCTGTCTTTTGAGGGTACAATGAAGGATAACTTTGTATCCTTACTCACCTGGTTTGTGTTCCTGGACTCTTTTCGTACAATCAGCACAGAAACCAGAAACTGCTTTGACCTTTGGCAATCTACATTGATGACTTTCTATCCCCAACTATGGTGACCACTGATAGTTTGTAACTACGTTTCCTGATGATGAATTTCTGGGTCAAAAGATATGCCTCTTATAAAGCTTTTAATTCACTTGCTAAAATTCCTTTCAGAGAGATTGTATTATATGATATTCCAACCCTATTTGGGGTTTGGAAGAAAAAACTCATGCCAATTTTATAAATGAAAAATCATATCTTCTTTACAAACATAACACTTTGACAGTTAAAAAATCTAATTATTAGAAAAGATTAAGAAAGTTGTCTTTATTTCACATTCTCCATAAGCAATAAAACATGTACAGGGTTTAATCGTGTATGGTCAGCATGCAGATTTCTTGGGTTTGAATCTTGGCCCCACAATTTACTCTCTGTGAGATCTTCGGCAAAAACCTCAACTTGCTGCCTCAGTTTCTCGCCTGTGTTATGGGATAATAACAGGTCCGACTTTAAAAGACTTTTTTTGGAAATTGATTTAGATAATGTACATGAAAATTATGCAGCGTGCTTCTCCAAAATATACACTGGAAAAACTTTAACAATTATTTTATCCAATTTTTGCAAACAACAAAAAAAAGCAAACCTATGTGAATTTTCAAACTGGAAAACTATAAGCAAATGTGATTAATTCATGCAGAATCTTTTAAATTCTACCCTTTCTACCAAATTAAGTGGACGTTTTCTCTTTAAAAAATAATTTTTATAACTATTTTCTATGTTCACTATAAAACTTAGTTAAGGTATTTTGCTTTGGGCATACTTTCATATAAAGGCATTTATTATTTACATGATTTTTGCAACAGCCAAATTTAAATGTGCTGTCTGATTTTGTGCCAGAGGACAATGAACTTTTTACTGCTTTTAGTATAGCTCTCAAACTGATTGAAAAATGAAGGAACTGGTGAAAACCCTCCTACGTTCTTTGGCAAATGCACCCTGTCTCTGTAGGTGACATGACTCACTTTACTAAACAGTACTCCCCTGGTCAGGCTGTCACTCTCTCTGCAGACATCAGTCAAGGACTCCTCACAGCGGCAGCTATCATCTGAACACTATGACACATTTTTATCGTTTGCTTTCATAACATGCTTATAATTACATGTATGGGTTTCATTTATTATTTGGGAGACATTGAATTAATATTTATGGTGTAAAAAAGGCAGTATTTGCACAAATATTAGACATTCCTTCAGCAACTGTCATGGCAATAATTTTGAAGTAGAAATGTGAAACGTTGCCTAACTTTTCATTTAAAACACAGTTAAAATAAACTGAGATACTATGAAAAGTTTTGAAAAACTTTTCATTTTGAAAAAAATTAAATCATATTTCAAACTAGTAACTTGGTAAATTCATGTGTCAACATTCCTAGAATTAAACTTATTGTGTTATTGGCAATCCAAACATTCAGGTACTCGAATTTATAAATTGCTAACAAGCAAAAGGAGAGTTGCTGAATAAGAGACTCATTTTGTTAAATATATGTGTCATATGTCTCAGTTCAAAGTGATGTTATATTAAGTGAGAAAATATTAATAAATGTGAAGAGTTTCAATGCAAGTAACTATATTGAGCCCCACAGAGTTCCCAGTGAAAATCAGAGGTCTAGCTCTTGAATTTCATACATTTATCTGCAACTAGTACTGATTTGATGCTTCACAGTTTGTAAGGTTATCTTAACCTGCCTTGTCATTTAACCTCAGAGGAAAGCAATAAAATACGTATTTTGGCAAATTCTCAAATGGTGTATCTGAATTTCAAAGAGCTCTATGAAGTTTCCCAAGGCTGACATCCCAGTGAATATTGAAGGCATTGCAAAAAACAATCAGCTGATCTAATAAAACCAGCCCTCGATTTCATCTGCTCTCTGCTCTCCACACCACTGCCGTTATGATCTTGTAAAACATGTATCAGATCATGTCTCTGCTCTGCTAGTTTCTATCTCATTCAGATTGAAATAGAAAATCCTTACCACTCCCTGTAAGTTTCACATAAACCAATTCTCTAGCTCTGTGATCTCCTGTATATTCCTCTAACTCTGTTCTCTGCTCTAATCATACTAGTCTCCTTTCTGGTCCTCAAACAAAGCAAGCATTCTTCTGTTTCAGAATCTTTGCACTTGCTGGTCCGTCTGTCTGGTCCCCAAATAGTCAGATCACTCATTTCACTTTATTTTGGTCTCTTATTAAATGTTTACCACCTCCGAGAGGCTTTCTATGATCACCCTATCTGCAGAAGCCCTGCAACTTTATTCCTATCTTTATTTTTCTTCATAGTACTTATCACTGATCGTTGATTGTTATATAATTACACTCAGCAGTCTGGATTGCTTATCTATTAGACTTCTGTTCCCTGGAAGGCAAGTCCCCTCACTGGAAATGAGTGTTTAGCTCAGCTGCTGGTTTTTCTGTTCCTATTTATTTTGATGGAATAGTTCCAAAAACAAAAATGTCCCAGAACACAGTGACAGTGCTGAAACAACTCATCCAAGGGGCATTGTGACTTAAACATCATATCATCACCATGCACCTAAAGCATCATATCAGATATTTATAATCAATTAGAATGGTTTCAAGAGTTAAGTGTTTGTAAGATTAGTTCTCATCTGAGCATTCAGTTTGCAAATTGTCAATAGGAACATATTGACTGCTCTGTCTCATGGGTCACACATATTTGAACCCTCTGTGGGGGCTAAATTAATCAGTACCTGGTGAACCAGATACTAAGGTTAAGTCTTAGCTCAGTTGCTACTGAAGCATCTTGCAAGATATATCTCTACCTGCAGCGTTATCCAGTTACCATCTAAACAAAGTCTTCTTTCTCCTCACCCAAGCAATGGCTTATACCTACATCCTAGATGTGACAGGCTCTACCCCTTTCAAGGTTGTATTGCACTCACACACACACACACGCCCCAGAGTGAGAATTTCAAACCTTCCATGTGACTGATCCTGGAACATTTGGCCAGGGGTTTCCCTGAACAACCCTCCTTTATGTTCAAACTACTAATCACTTATTATCCATAGTTTAGAGAGAGGTACAATTAATTTTTTTCAACATCGTATCCATGCAAAACATGAATAGAAATGTGCAAAAACAATTCTATTACTATTTTAGCCAAAAAGTGGTTGGACTTAGATGTAACAGAAGTGACATATATTTAAATGATTGAATGACACAATGTAAAAATTCATACAATACATCCAACATTGCAAAAACATATTTAATTCCTACTCTTCAGTTCAAAAATAGTAATTAAACTACCAATCTTCTACCTCAAAGTCTAGTTATTTCCCAGTATTCAGGTACAAAATGTTACTTTTAGTGACATCCAGGCAGGGTTTGTATTTAGTTTCCCTTTCTATGTCTCACGGGGACATTGCAGCAGACACTGCCATTGCCCATCCAGACCCCTTCAGATCGCTCCTGCAGGCCCTGGGGGCTTTACTTCTAATGGGTGGTGTCTACCATCGTCTTCATAGGTTCTTCCGTGGGTCCTGGAACCCCTTCTCCCTCAGCGGGAGAGAGCTGGAAGTGCCTGAGAGTTTACACCCACTCAGTTATAAACGACTTACTGGGAAAGGAATCTGAAATCCCAACTCCCTTTCTAGAAGTTGAAAGAACTCTGGGATGTAATTTGTGCTACACAGTTCACTATGAAGTCAGGCTGGGGCTGGGAATTATTCTTACCCTTCTCTGGCTTGCTTCCCCCTCCCTCACTGGGTACTTCTATGAGTACTTCTGTAATAAATTAGTTGCACATTGGTTCTTGTCTCAAGGGTGTCTTATGAGAAATCTAACCTAAAGCAGAACTATAGTATTTTAGTATTTCATTTGTCTATTTTGGTCACTAGTGAGGTGACATTGCTCCCGGGACATCCAAATGCCTTGACAGCTGTGCCCCCAACTCTAAGAAGTCTATCATTCAGAATCTTCGAAACACTTGTCTGCTTAGGCCCAATCCCTTAAAAGTCCACTTTCAAAAATTGTGTTATTTAGAACACGGGTTTCTATGGAGTTGAGTAGTCTAAGCTACTCAAAATAATAAAATTATTTTTCCTATTATAACAATTTAACACCTTTGGATATAGACTGTTGATTAGGTCATATTAGTGCATCAAAATTTTATTTCCTAATTTTTTAAATTTTGAAAATAGAGTTTATTTTCTAAAATATCATTGGTTTTAGGAAATATATACCAAAGAACATCGACACAATGATCATGATTTCTTAAATTATTTTCAAACATTTCAGAAAAGTTAACGTATGTCTGTCTCCATCTATTCATATAAGTCTTGATATTCATGTGATATAGGTGTTAACATATGTAAATATATCAAAACAGAGAATGATGAAGGAAATGGAACAAATATAAATAGTTGATGAATTTCAGTAAAAGGCATATGAGCAGTCATTGAGTTATTCCTAAGCCTTCTCTCTATGTTTGCAATTATGTTAAATTAAAAAGCCACAGAAGTTTATACCAACAACTTTAACATATCTGTAGGAGAAGTTCTGATAATAACAAATTAGTGTTTATTCATTTACAAACACTGAAATTCTGGACTTTTTCTTTTTTGTGAGGAAGAATGTCACTGAGCTAACATCTGTGCCAATTTTCCTCTATTCTATGTGGGACGCCGCCACAGCATGGTTTGATGAGCTGTGCTAGGTCTGCGCCCAGGATCCAAATCTGTGAACCCTGGGTCACCAAAGCGGAGTGTACAAACTTAACCACTATGCCACTGGGCCGGCCCCCGAATTCTGGACTTTCTATGACATATATTTATCATACACTTAAGTTTCAAACAACATGTTCATTTATCTTTTCAAAGGAAAACTTTGCCCCAAATGCATTCAATATAGATTCAGTTAATATCAAAATTAATGGATTACAATAAAGATTGGAAAACATCAAGGTAGCAGTTCAGATAGTGAGTGCAGCCTTTGTTTTGTATACACAGAAAGCACTTCTTTTAGTTACTCTTAGTATCACTTTGGAAGTTTTAGCAGCTTTTCTCAAGGTGTGAGATTTTGCTCTGTTTGTTTCAAAACTGACTATTTATTTAAAGGAAAGTGAATGTTTTTGGTAGTTCAAGGTGTAAGAACCAACATAGATCCCTTTAAAAATGGTTGTTTGCGAGGTTTTATGACTTAGAAGGAAACAGTATCTGGGATAACTGCAATAGCTTATGTATCCCACATTTAATCTGAACTGACACTGCCTTTGCTGGTAAAACAAAGGTCAGTTTCTCTAAAATGAACCATGCTCTTAACTTGCTTCTTTCTAAAATATGATTTGTTCCACATATTTTTATTTTCCTTGTCTGAAAACATATATTGTATGAATATTACAAAAATTATATTGCTCTTTTCTATGTCCAACCCCAGGAAAATGATTAGACACAGTTCTTTCTTCAGTAAGTAAAATTCACTTTTAATGATCACGTCAAATGTCACCATAACCAAGTAATTTTAGGTAGTTTTTATCTCAAAATATTTGCCATGTTTTATGTAATAATACACATACATATACTTGATAAATCAAAACTGGAGGATATATATTTTTTTTTTTAAGATTTTATTATTTCCTTTTTCTCCCCAAAGCCCCCAGTACATAGCTGTATATTCTTCGTTGTGGGTCCTTCTAGTTGTGGTATGTGGGACGCTGCCTCAGCGTGGTCTGATGAGCAGTGCCATGTCCGCGCCCAGGATTCGAACCAACGAAACACTGGGCTGCCTGCAGCGGAGTGTGCAAACTTAACCACTCGGCCACGGGGCCAGCCCCCTGGAGGATATAGTTTTAAAAGCAAAGTTAAATAAATAGATATTTAAAGATAATATAAGGATAAAAAGCATTCAATTTCTCACTATCTGAATATATTATATGTGATCCATCCTTATGAATCAATGATGTTAACCCTTGCTTTGGTCACCTCTCCGTGGTATTTATACAAACCACTTCCCCTGCACCTCATTCAAGATGTTTCTGTATTGCTTTTGCATCAGTAGTCTGAAAGGCACACCCAACCTTACTGCATCTTAGTTCTTGATGCTTCCTGTTATGGGTTGAATTATGTAAACTCAAAAATTCATATGTTGAAGCCCTAGCCCCCAATGCCTCAAAATACAACCTTGTTTGGAATGTCCTGCTTTTCTTCTGGGCAGAACCCCTGCCCCATAGCAACACTGCCTGGGGTGGGAATCCTCTTCTCCTAGAATAACACGCCTATTCTATAAATTGCTACCAGGGAGCAGTCTCTAGTCTTCTAAGCTGCCTCCTCATGCATGGAAACTTCACTCTATGAGCAAGCTGGGGCTGGGGCTGGCTTATCAGGCTGTCCATCTTAGCCTGCTGTGCCTATAGGAGAGCTTATGTCCTACAAGTGGGGCCTTGGGAAGGTAAAGGGGACCCAATCCTCTTTGCTGTACTTACTTGGAAGATGGCTTCTGCAACATGGGCTAGTTGTGGAGGTGAATGAAAAACACTGGGACTCTGTCCCTCTAGGGGTAAAACTGTAGCACAAACTGGGAGCTGTGAGGAGAGGTAGCCACCACCTTCTTGGCTGCCACTTCCCAGAGTAGAGTGAGTGGGATAGAGCTTCCACAACAGAATGGTAAGAAAGACTGTGATGCTCAATGTCAGACTCTTGCTCTTCATATCCAAATTTAATAGATTTCTTTGATTGAATGTTTCTTCAGTTATTGTAGCCTTAGAACAATTTCTAGCGTCATTAACCAATTGCATTTTAGGTATTGTTTACCAAAGAGTTGTTTTGCTGGGGAGATAATCCACTGAGCTCCTTACTCTGCCATTCTGGAAGTGTCACTTATGGGAATCTCCCTAACTTGTGACTTTGAACCTCACTTTTTAATAGTTAGAGTAAGGGTGTGATAATAATATGAAAGTAGAAATGTGATGAGGTCCACAAGATTATCTTTGATTTGGAACTGGAACGTAGAATGCAGAAAAAAAAGAGAAGAAAGTGAAATTTCAAATCACTATGATATCTTCTTTTCTTAAAAGTTAGGGTCTTACTCTTGCAGACAAATGGAGATTTGCTTAAGAACAAAGAGATAATTTTTCTAAATGTAGACAGAAACTTACACATAGAAAAGTTTGAGAACCTATGGCTCTAAGGAGCTTGATTATGCTATGTAAAAATATTAAATATTATCTTTATGGTGTACAAAGCAGTATTTTCTTCAAGTTATATTTCATTGATAACAATTATTTTTTTCTGTATTTTGATTTAGATGGTCCAAAGACTGAATATTTTTTCTTCTAGGGAGATGGTATTTTTATATGTGTGTGCATGTGCATATATGCACGTGTGTGTGGATCTGTGTTCAAATCGTTGAACAAAGGAGAAATAGGGACTGATTCTGAAGATAACTAAGAGGATGTGTGGACATGATTGTCACCTAAAACTATGAGATAAGCAAAAAGAACTTGGTATACTCAATGTAAACTGTACTGTTGATCTCAGTTTTCAATATGCCAGATTTTTGTAAATACATTATCTTATGTTATGTATACTCTGTTATATTATATTACAATTGCATGATATTTATATTACAGTATCAATTGTAGATGGATGTATTAGTTTTCCAGGGCTACCGTAACAAATTTCCATAAACTGAATGGCTTAAGACAACAAAAATTTATTTTCTCACAGTTCTAGAGGTTAAGTCCAAAATCAGTGTTTTGGTGGGGAAGATTAGCCATGAACTAACTAATGCCAACCCTCCTCTTTTTGCTGAGGAAGACTGGCCCTGAGCTAACATACATGTTCGTCTTCCTCTACTTTATACATGGGACGCCTACCACAGCATGGTGTGCCAAGTGGTGCCACGTCTGCACCCGGGATCTGAACTGGCGAACCCCAGGCTGCCAAAGCAGAACATGTGAACTTAATTGCTGTGCCGCCAGGCTGGTCCCTGGAATAATCCTTACTTGCCTCTTTTAGCATCAAGTGGTTGCCACCAATCCCTAGTGCTCTTTGCCTTATAGCTGCATCACTCCAATCTCTGCCTCTGTCGTCATAAGACCTTCTTCCCTCCATGTCTCTGTGTCTCTGAATCTCCTTATCCTTATAAGAACACCAGTTACTGTATTTAAGGACCACCCTAATCCAGTATGACTTCATTTTGATTTGATTACATTTACAAGACTCTATTTCCAAATGAGGTCACATTAACTGGTTCCAGGTGGACATGAATATTTGGAGGACATTATTCAACTTTACTACAATGGGCTTGCATGATAACAGCAAGTTATTGTTAGTGTGATATGTTATGGGTGGCATTTATCTAGGGGATATTGTGTATTTCCACTGTTATTTGTTAAGGGAGGAAATAGCTCTTGGAATGGAAAACATGTACTAGGGTGACAGGTATTCGGGGTTTCTGTCTTTAGTTATTTCTTTATCAGGGAAGTTGGAGACACGATAGTGAGGTAAAGGAGTTGTGTTCAACGAACTCTTTCTTTGGGGAGGTAAACACATCTTGCAATGTCATAAAAGAGTAGAGGCCGAGGAAAGGTCCATGCATTTAGGGATCCTTGTGGAGGACTTTGGTCTCCTGATCTATGAGAATAATCTCTTCTTATGTGAGGCCTTAACTTTCTCCTAATTATAGATCCACTTTCATTCGTAAGTTATGAACAAATTTTTGATAAATGCAGTTGCCTGGTCTCAACCATTACTATGGGGTAATAAAGCATTAACCTTGGGATAGCCTGGCCCAGGACCGTAGAAAGTGACCTCTAATAGGCACCGATAAGTCCACGCAGCGGAGAACCTGCTGGGCCCAGGATATAGTAGGTGATTAATGAACAGTTGTTATGGTTGTTATTCGTCTATGACCAATGCTAAACTTGCCACAATAACAGCACATTCCTGTTATTGTTTAGCCCTCTCAATATATCTATCTATTCTTTTAAATGTGAGCAACAGTATATCTATGCTGACTTTCCGTCATAGAAAAATGAATGTGTAACTCATGTTCTGAACTCTGCAGAGTCAGCTAACTCTTCTCCTCAAATTCTCTTGGATCCACTTGTATGAGATCCAAGTAATTTCGTAGACATCTGTAAGTTAAACGATGAATTGTACTATGTGCTATGATTTACCTCTAGATAAATATGAAAATTTTAGTGACTGCCTTTTGGACAGTTCACTTCAAAACTATGAAAATGTTAAACTAAAGTGGTTGCAATAAATACAATGAATTACTTAATTTCTTTGCTGTTTTTCATGCTCGGTGTTCTCTAAGCTTCCTGTATTTGTGGGTTTTAACTCTAACTCACTGTTACTATACCGTAGGCTAGTTGGTGTGCTAGTAAGGTGCGGGGAAGAAGACATTCTATAATCCTCCTATTAAATCCTGGTATTTTGGTGGCCTGTGTCTCAAGTCTGTGACGTCCACAAGCATTTCTCAAGTGGTGTAGCTTTTTTGTCCCTGGTCTGCTACTCCCTTCCTTGTCTTCAGTGATGCAAATATATCTCCTTGAAGCCATGACTCTTGTGAAATATTTTTCCCCATTGGGTGAAACAGGAAGACTAGGTGGATCTAAAATGAGACAATGCCCTTCTCCCAACTTGGAGAAGTCTATAGCAAATTTTTTTCTGCTGAAGACTTGGTCTTTTTATGGAGAAGGCTCTGGGCATATTTCACAATAATTTCTCTTTCCCTTCCACTGTCAGAGCCATGAAGAGATCCTTCTTGCAACTTCCCTCTGAGGATGCAGTGGCATTCCTGGAGGTTAAAACCACAAATATATTTGGGCTTTTCTAAAAATATGGCTCCAGGATTGTCTTACTCTTATGCTAAGCACTGAATCTCCAGCAATATTTCAAAATTACTTGGTTAATGACTCCAGAAGTTTCTATTCCAGGTAAGTAGATGTCAGCTGTATCTCTCTGGATGCATTTGTCTCTCTAGATTTCTGGGTGGCAATTTGCTCTGCAATCTGAGTTCTTTGATGGGATCGGGAAAAGGCACTGTTTTTTGGTTTGTGTATGAAAAAAAAAAAATTTTAACAGACATAAGTAATAAATTACAACCTCTTTAAATGTTCAAGCTGAAATCTAAGGGTTTTTTTAACTTTTTATTTTAATAAAGATTTTAGAGTCACAAAAGTTGCAAAAGCAGTACAGAGAGTTTCTACATACTATCCATCCAACTTCCTCCAATGTGAACATCTTATATAATTTTGCTAACATTGTCCAAACAAAGACATTTACATTGACACAATATAATTAAATAACGTAGATCTCATACAGATTTCAACAGTTTTACATTCACTCTTGTTTTCCTTTTTTTAAATATACTTCGATGAAATTTTATCATGCACATACGCCTGTCTGACCATCACAACAGTCAGAATATAGAACTTCCTTTACCAACAAGACCCCGGCCCAAGTTACCACTGTGGAGTTATTTCCTGCACCCAGTGCTAATTACCATAATTCTCTTGTTTTGAGAGTGTTAATAGAATCACTCAGTATGTGATCTTTGGAGATTGTCTTTTTTTACTCAGCATAATGCTGTTAAGACCTGTGTAAATTGTTACAGGTAGCAGTAGTTCACTCGTTTTTATTGCTGAGCAGTATTCCGTTATACGAATACATGAGTTTGTTCATCCACATTCTCATCAAAAGACACTCTTCTTGCTTTTAGTTATTGGCTCTTGCAAGTAAAACTGTTTTTGCATATGCAGGTTTTTGTGAACATTAATTTTCATTTCTCTATATGTATGCTAGAATACAATTGGGTTGTATGGGAAGTATGTTTAACTTTTTTTTTTCTGAGGAAGATTCACCCTGAGCTAACATCTGTGCCAGTCTTCCTGTATTTTGTATGTGGGTCACCACCACAGCATGGCCGCCGATGAGTGGTATAGGAACTGAACCAAGGCTGCTGGAGCAGAGCCCGCCGACCTTAACTGCTAAGCCACTCGGCTGGCCCCTGTTTAACTTTTTAAGAAAATGCCAAACAATTTTCTGGAATAGCTGTACCTTTGTGTATTCCTACCGGTAAGTTTGAGATCTGATTGTTCCACATCCTCACCAGTACTTGATGTTGCCAGTAAGTATGTTTTTTGTTTGATGATTCTTATACATGTGTGGTAGTATCTCATTGTGGCTTTAATTTTTATATTCAGTGTATTTTTCTCTCTTTATCTGGGTTGAGTAATTAGTATTCATCTATCTTTAAGTAAACTAATACTTCTCTTACTTCAAATATACTGTTTAACTTGTCTAATGAGTCTTTTATTTCTGTTTTGTCCTTTTCACTTCTATAATATTCATTTAGTTCTTTTTTATCATTTCTATTTTTCAATTGATATTTTTGATTGATTGAATTTTTGTCATCATATTCCTCTTTAATTCTTTGAATACATTATCTACGAGTCTTTTAACATACTTATAATAGTGTGTTTGAAGTTTTTCTCTTTGAAATCTGGACCCACTAAGGGTTAATTTCTAATACCCTTTTTTTTTTTTTAGCATGGGTCACAGTTTCCTCTTTCTATGCATGTCTAGGTAATTTAGGTTGAATATTGGATATTTTAGGTAATGTATCATAGCAAATGTGATTATATTTTGTTTTCCTAAGTTTTTTTATTGGTTGGTTGTTTGTTTTAGTAACCCAGAATTAAACTGTTCAATCTTCATCCTTCACTAAGTGTAGCTATTATATTGGTATCTCTGCCCCATTTATCTTCTTCTTCTATTTTGTTTCTATTTATCTTCTAACCTAGTTTTTTGGGGCTTTTCTTGTGTAGACATAGCTTAATGGCCAAGCAATGATTTCAGTAGAAGTTGTGCTCATATACTCCAAGTGTGTAAGGCTTCCAACCTCTGCTGATTGATCAGTGTGTGGGTTGGGGAATAAATTAAAATTTGCAGTCAGTTCTCAAGTTTTTTCCACCTTCCACATCTTTTTTGGACTCTCTTTAGTCTCAGTGAATCTGCATAGTTTCGTTGCCACCCCGTGATGTGTGGCAACCTTATATCAAGCCTTCCATTAGTCTTTCAATTTCAGGGTTTTTCTGATAATGATCTACCATTTGCCCTAAAACAAGATTGAAAACTTCGTCTAGTAAATTACTATTTTGTCATGTCCATTCCCAAGTTTTATTATTCAAAACCCTATTTTTTGTCTCACCCCTTGCCCTGAATCAACATCACCATCTCCAGAATTGAAGCTACTATTTCTCAGCTTTGTGAAGCTACAGTTCTCACCAACAGAGCTGCAGAGTGGCCATGTGGATAACAGTAGCTCCAAGTAAGAAGGCACAGATTGCTGCATGACTTACCAGATCTAGAAGGTTTTCAAGAGTGAATTCTTCTCCATTTGTTGTCTGCTAGTGGTCAATTTCCAATACCCTGAAATGGCTGTTTTTGAGAATTTTGTCCCATTTTTAACTTTTATTTGTGGAAGAGCATTGCAATTTTCATGTACCACTTCCACTGGAACTAATGTCTTGTTGCTCAGCACCCAAATACACTTTATACTGCGTACACTCAAATACAGTTTATACTGCATACAAGATGTTAAAATAATCATTGTTTATTCAGACTATGAAAGATTAATAAATCATATAAACATTAGATCTTTTGATTCTTCCACAACACTTGAAACATTACAATCATTATAGTTAACCCCATATTATAGTTGAAGAAATTGAAATTCGGGTAGATTTAGTGACTCTCTCATATGTGGTTATATAGTGGGTTAGTTTCAGAGCTATCACTTAAGCCTAGGTCATCTGTTTCTCTTGCTGTTTATTATTATTTGAAATTAAATTAATCTTAAGAACTCTGCGGATAGAATCTGCATCCCACTTGAAATTGTATTTCCACTTACGAGGAATACTGCATATACATTTATAGACATAGGTACAATTTTATTTTATAAAGCAGTAAATTGATCTGAAAATTTAGTTTGAGGAATAAATGAAATTCTATCTATCTGGCATTCTTATAAATATTCACTTCTTGTGTGTTTCATATTAAACTTTCCCTCACTTTCAATAGAAAATTCACCTTGAATCGAACCCACACTTTAGTTCACTTCCTTATTCTGGGATCTAATTGATTCATCTTCCTGTAACATATTTGTTGCCTCTTTTTTACTCACCTTTTTGACTATGTGTGCATGTCTGTGCATGTTGTGTTTTTATATGTTTGGATCAAGTACTACTTTATTAAAAGTAGCTAGATTGTTGTAATGATATTGTTCTAGAAGTATATTGTATTTTAGTGATTTGGCTGTATACGATCACATATCATTTTAATATTGACTCTTTTAGTACACACACGTACACATATCTTCTAAAGCTATGGCTATTGCCATTTTAGTTTTCTGCCTATTAGACTCTGTATTTTAAAAAATTATTGTAGCTCAATATTTTCTTGAGTGAATGAATTCCTAAGAAGTCTTTCCTGATACAAATTGGATATTCTTCTATCTTGGTATTCCAAACAAATTCAACCCTGGTCACCGGAAGTCTAAAGAAGAATAAAGTTAAATTCTACCATGTTTGGGGGAGGGAAGAATGAAGATGTTTAGAGCAATGAGGGTCATCAGCATTTCAAAACAACTATTTGGAAAATAGAAGAGACCTTGGGTGCTAGTTCATCTGGATGTTAATGGATATGGTGGTTTGAAAGGGGAATATGTGTGTGTTTTGAAGCTAATTAAGGCACAGTTGTTAAATGTCACATTTGTTGTTAATAAAGCATATGGTTTTAAGATTTAATCTTTCACAGATCTGGCATTTTTAACCAATATCTGCTTATACTGGGATCTGGGATGATTTGATCCTTTTGAGGTTTATTCGAATTCAATATTCATGGCTAGATTTCAGGAGAGAACCTTTAGAATATTTTAAGAGGAATTTTAAAATCAGGCTATCTTCAATGACTCAAAACTACTTATTAATATTTATATCTTAAGTTAAAAATCATAGTGTTAAACGGTATTCTAGGAATTAGAAAATATTTCAATCATTAGATAAGTAGATATTCTGGGGCAAAGAATTTGAGATCATTTTAATTACAACACTTTAAGCCTTGATTTTTGGTAAATATTATTTTCTATCTTCATGTATCTGTTTAACACAGAATTGGCCTCATATTTTCTTGACTTTCAAGTGCATGAGGATTAACAACATGAATCACACCCAAGTGAAATGCACAGTAGTTCAGCTGGAATATACAAACGTTGTAGAAGTTTTCCTGAAAATTTTAACTGAAGGTCCATTTTTTAGGGCAACAAAATTTTGCTTACGTTCAATTAATATTATCTTTCATTGTTAGGAGATAATTTGTCTTGTTTTTGCGTCTGCAATCTAGAAAGTTAAAACAAGAAGGAAATTACATCCTCTACTTGACCTCTTTTCACATCTAATTTGAGAGCATCGTTTCTGTGGAGACAACAGTCTCCATGGTTACTGGTCACAAAGAATTTTTAAATGTTTTAACAATGTTAGGGGGACCCATGAGGCTATTGCTTTGCATTTCAGCAAATAAGGGCATTCATCCTCTGAGACTGCATCTCTGAAATAATAAGTGTGGATTATATGAAGTGCACTGTAATGTCTGTAATAGATCAGTGGCTTATAAATGTGCATATATGGGTAATTATTCTCTGAAAGACTCTGTACCTAAAATTGTAATTTGTCAAGGTAAAAACCTACTAATAGGTAGAATTGGATTCAAGCGTCTGGACAGATCAATATCACTGTGCTCTTCAAATAATGTGGAGACAACTCTCCATTTGGGAGATCGGTCTGGCTGTCATCGAATATGGCAGAAAACGTCATAATTGAAGGGGAAAAGCAGAGGTGTCACTGGAGAAAATGAGATGGTATTTTATGAAGGATGAGCATTTACATAATAAAATAAAATGAATATAAGTTTTCTTTTTGATAATTTTTGAAGAGAACAGCTAGAAAATGAAGAGGAAGTAAAGCATTTACTATCACGTTTTTAGCATCTTGACTGTTTCATCCAGCGTAATTTTTTCCTAAAATGATCCATTCCTCAAACTGCCAATTCTATCTGCATGTAGTTATACGCCATATATATATATAAAGGTGATACTATATGTTTACTGTTAGTCAAACATTGTGGATGTCTTCCAGCCATATAAAATGTTTGGTCAGTTTAAACATTTTAATCGATTAAACTATGTAAGTGATTAGCATATTTAAATATATCTTTCATCCTCCTGCAGTATATTTGAATTGTGAAATTTTGAGCATTTAATGTTAAAAATAAGCCAGAAATTACTCAAATTTAATATACTTTTTTTCAGTTAGACATATTTTATCCTATTCACTTGGGACTAACTACTGACTATATCTGTATTACAGTGATAGACCAGAGCAACAAACTGAAGGAAATAGAGCATGGAAGTAATCCTCTGGCGTGCTGGTGTTTTGTTTGAGAAGATTTATTCTATGCTCGGTTTCACCCATCCACAGAGTCAGTCATGCTAATTCAAGAGCTTTGTGTCATATACTTTAAAAAAAAGTTTCCCTATTAAAATTCAGCTACATAAATCTCAAAGATGGGCCTTGACTTCTTCTGCTTCTCTTCTAAAACTCAGCCATATTTTAATCTAAATTGGTTTTACATGAAAATATCAATAAAGTATATTTAAAATTATTTTGACTATGTCTTTTAGTGGTTTAAACACAGAAAAGTATAAAATGAAATGAGCAAACCAACAAAATCCCATAACTCACTGAAAGCTACTGTTACAATTTGGTGCATATGTTCTTTTCTATTTTTAGTCTTGCAACATAAAAATCATTATCTGACTTATGATACATTCTTGTGAAAGAATTAAGTAGCCATTAGAAATGATGTCCGTAAAAGTAATTATTAAATAAAATATTATATAAAATTAAAATTATCTAAAAAGTACAAAACTATACAGCATTTTAAAAGTATGCACATGCATATTCATTCTTGCACATTTTAAAAGGACTTCTACAATCTTATTTATGTGTTCTTTATCAGGTACTTAGAAGATATTGTTTCTTTGGTTCCCATTAAGTTATCAGTATAACTAATTTAGGCTAGGAGACCTGAAAAAGCGGGGAAAATCTCATACCATATATCAAATTTACCATGCAAATATGTCTGATTCAATGAAAATGTAAAACAATATTGCATTTATCTAAAAGTATATAAACAGAAGATGCTTTACCATAAAGACCATGTTACATTAACGATTTCTTATGATTCTCAACCAACAATATCATATAGATTAATCTAGAAAGAGTAAATAGGATTGTAAACAATTTCAAAGGGTTTATAGTCATACTTTTAATTTCTAAAAAATTAATTTAATTTCTTTAAAAAATTTGGGAAACTATCAGAGATGTTTGTGCAGAAATACCAATCTCAAATATACTTAAATAACAAAAAAATAGCAACTATTTACTTATCTATGATATTTTGGTTAAGTCATTTGGTTTCTCTCTAAGAGGGTATGAAATCCACTGCTGGGAGATTCTAAAAAAATGTATTTGCCAACTAGGATATACTATGTAAATATTAGTTGGAGCTATCGCTGTAGCTTTACTGAGCTCAGGCAGAAATAATCTCTGGAACACAGGGCAGGGAAGTTAAATATACTGAATGTAGACAAGGGGCCAAAACTTTGCCAGTTGATTTAATATTGTCTTGTAGGGACTGTTCTCCTGTTCTCATATTATCAATTTTCTATCTTCGTCACATTTTCTAAAGCCCGTTCCTTTTTTATCCTCTCTCCTTTGTGCCCTTCATTTTCTCATATTCTCTCTTCCTTCCCCACCTTTTCCCTTCCTTTTCTGTCTTTTGTAACCAACCATCTGGGGATGTACGTGAGAACTGTTAAATGTATCATGGAAATCTAAGCCACTAACTAAGTTTTGCTCCGATCTATCCTCTCTTGTCTTCCTCATAAATTCTATTAGCATGTCCGCAAACTAAGGAAATACGCCCTCTTCGTAAGTCAGGACACACAATATGTGAAATATATTTATGCTTACAATTTTCGTGTGTGTATAAAATTTCTTAATAGCAATATTTTTAAAATATATGCTATTGCTTTGGTTCGCTATTAACTAAGTTTTAACTTTGGAAAAAGCCTATCACATCGGTGAGCCTAATTGGCTCATTTTTAATATAATAAAATTGGAATAAATATTTTCTAAAGTATGCTAATATTTTACATAATTGAAGTTCTGTATGATTTTGGTAGAAGACATCTGTTAAACTGGGTTTATTTTGTAATGGAAAAATCAGGCATTGAGATGCAAATTGGTAAATAGAAGTTAGATAAAAGTATAGAATACAATCCAGAATTTAAATACAAGACTTATTCTCTGCCTGTATTGTTATGCTGTCCACTGATTTTCATATCAAAATTGGTGAATTTCACATTAACAATCGTGTCCACTTTTTCCACTTTCTAATATTTCATGTCTTCTATTAACAAATATATTATGTATTAGATAAGATGGTGTCTACTGGACATATGATGATCAAAATGACCTGATGTATTTATTCACTTGTTCATTCATTCAGTAATATTTGAGTATGTACTATGGTCCAGGCACAATGTGAAGCACCAGCAAGAGAACAAACAAGATGGGCAGGCCTTCAGAGTCATGGAGAGCAGTCTATCATGTAAATGAGTGAAAGAAAATTAATAAATAGCACATGAGAATGTACGTAAAAATGGCCGAAAGAAGATGTTATTATAGGGAATAAGAGGGAAGGCTTTCTAGAAGTTGCTTTTGGGACAATTCCTTTATGAAGGAGCTCTCTGCTAGCAATGGACATAAATCAGTAAATAGGCAACTCCAATACTACATGGTAACTATCTGGGCCAGAAGCATGCACAGTGTGTCATGAGCACACAGGACAAGAGGTGGCTCTGGCCCAGAGACAGAGAGTGAAGCGAGGAAGTCTTCCTGAATGAGACAAGATAGGAGCCAAATTCTGAGTCTAAGTCCATGTTCACAGGCTAAGGAAGAAGGAGGTAAAGGTAGGAATAAAGGGATCCAAAAAGGGAAAGCAGCAAGTGTATAGAAATGGAGCCCTGATAAGCGATTGATCATATTAGAAATCATAATTATTCCTATTTTGGCAAGTTTGTTTTAATTGACTCATATTGATGTTCCTCTCTATTTTCTATCCTGACACATATAGTACAGCCTTCGCTTTTATGTAATTGTGACATAAAGGCTTCATTTTACTGTTTAAAACAATCTTAAACAAATAGCAGAAACGTATTATCTTTCTTATTTTATTTGTCAGCAGTGTGACATTTCAACCATTCCTATCTCAGGTTAATGCTGATAATTGTGTTTCGGGCCATATCATCTGTTTGAGTCAGTCAAAGGAGGCAGGTCAGCAAGTCTCTTCTTCCCTCGTGCTCCCTTATTCACAACCACTTAGCACTTGTGGGACAGATGTTGATGGCTACTCTCAGAGGCTTCAGCTGTAAATTCTCTTTTGAACCAATTCTGTCATTAATCACAGGGAAGATATGTGCTTTTTTGATTCTTTTAAATAGTGTAACCGAGAACTTAATGAGTGTCAGATAAGCAGAAGAAAAACTAATTGTGATTTTTCTTCATTTCTTGGCAAAAAAATTTGACTTTATAAAATATTCCTAAAAAGGAAAGCTCCCTCAAAGAGGTAAATGTTACTACAGCAAGACAATAGAATTTTATTTTTATATAAATCTTCCAAAGATCATAGGAGGTCTTCTCTATGCCATCTGTTAGTGACATCAATAATGTCACCCTGGAGATCTGAAGGGCATACAGAGAAGGAATAGCCTCATTTTAAATAAAAATGATATTTCTAAAATATAAGAAATATACTAATCCTCAAGCTAGAGTTCCCAAAATTTATCAAACCACACCTCCTTTTCACAGTCTTTCTCTCCATGTCTCTTTGTATTTCCATACCAAAAACATACAGAGCTTTGAAATTTAAGTATACTCATGCAGGTAATTACTATAGTATGCAAATAAAAGTATTTCATCAAGCATTTAAATTCTACTTTATTGAAATGTAATTTACATACAATAAATTTAATTCTATGGTTTGAATTGTGCAGTTTAATTGTAAGTTTTAATTGTACATTTTGATGCCTTTTGACAAGTATATACACTCATATAATCACCACCACAATCAAGATGTAGAATATTTTAGTGTGATGGAAAAGTTGTAACAGTAATTTTCATAGATCTTATGATCTAAAGCCAAATAGATATCTACTAAAGAAGTCTCACTATTGATAGTAAATGTAATAGGATGTTATGTAATGTAATGTAATAGCTAATTAAAAAGTAATTAATATGTAATGACAATGTTATGTAAGATCTCCGAGGGCAGAGATTTCTGTCAGATTTGGCCAATGCCTTATCTGTCAGTGACATGTGCTAGGCGGTCAATACATTTAGATGAACGAATAGATGAACTAGGAGTAAATTACTTACCAGGATAACTGTTTATTCACTACTGCTGTTTGTAGCCTTTCAAATTTCTTACTATATTCCTTATAATAATAAAGAAATAAATTCTTGTTAAATATCCTTCTACTTGAATTTTCATTTGATTGTGTTATAGGAAATATATTTTGCAAGAAGGAACAACAAATATCAACATTAATGGAGGATTCTGCTAAATTTAAACATATATAATTTAACTATTTTATCCTATCTATCAAATGTTATCTCTTTAACTTCAGTATCATTTTGGGTTTTTTAAAAAATACTATTTATATCTAACTTATCAAAGCAATTTCACTTGATAAACTACCTAATTCTACATTTGTTTAGTGTCACAATAACAGTGGATACACCAGTTTACGTGATTGATAGAAGTTCATCCTATCTTGAAATATAGAAAACAATGGCTCAGTGAAGAACAATGACCCAAGCTGAGATTATTGACAAGAAGACTTTTTCCCATATAGTAAAAATTGTTAGATTGCTAAGCAAACTTTATCATCCAGACATAAGCAACTGTCTCTGGCAAAGGTAACGCATTAAAACACAATGATTCAAACTGTTCTTAATCCTACAAAGAAGTTCTTTTCATTCCTGGACTGTTGCACTTCTCCATGACAACAGCAATTTTCAGTGCCTGGAGAATCTATTTGACATACTAGGGTCAGGAGTTGTTATTACCCATAACAGCAGGTGCTTCTAATTTCATGACAGCAGAAAAGCTCTCATCGATTATGCCTGCTATAAAACTTTAGACAATAGATATTTTCATTCTTTAGCAATGCCATACTCCTGATAATATAGCCTATTTCATTCTTTTATAACCATTCTTCTCATGAAATTGCATATTCTTTTCTTTCTTACAGCAAATATTCTGGATAGTTCTCTCCCGTTCACCCTTGGCTCTTCCCGCAAGGTTTGGCTTTTCTGACAGCCGTGTCATTGCTCTGTTCTATCACACCAGATGCTGCCTCTTTTCCAGCTTCTCCACGACTTACATCTGAGTTCACACGCTCACTGGCAGCCTCCAGAGTTTCACGTTATGCTATGTATTAATTTCAGTAGAGGGTGTGCTTCACCGAATTACTTTGCAACAATAAGCAAAACCAAACAAGCATCATCAAAAAAATTAACAAAACAGCACAATTAAGTGTTAAATATGTACTTGCTCCCCTACAATGTCAATGAATGGAATCTTCTTTTCGGAAGGAAAAAAATAAAGGCAAATAAACAAACCGAGCTACAGTAGCAGGTGGTCTCAAGAAATCATGAAGGAAAATAATTTCTTTTGAATTGAAATACAATCCAATTCCTTTAGAAACTGTACCCCTGGAGTTTTAGGATAATTTTAGTAGAACTATTTTAAAGATCATTCTCTAGTCCTCAGTCAGGGACAACCCAATTTAGAGGCATCCAGCGACTGTAGTTAAACTTCAGTGCACTGGGAAATCTCTTTAGGAACGCAGGTGGACCCAGCCTTCACTTTTGAAGTATGTTCAGCTAAAGAGATGAGTCCCATATCTGTCTAAAACTCCTATCCTTAGTTGATGGTTGTGAAGGAGGTCATACAGGTGATCAGTCTAATGAACAGAGTGAGTATTGAAGCCTTTCGTGTTCAACAAAAACCGTAATAAAAATAATTATAATAAACATCAGTCGACCAGCTACATTTTGTTAAACAGCGCACTGATCCTCAAAAATCTATATGGAATATACAGAAAGACATGAAGGTGTTATTTGTCTCCCTTAATGCAAATTTTACACTCCAAAAACCATATGAAAGGCAGAGAGAAAGAGATGCTCGTGCTTTATTCCTTATCTATTCTTTCATCAGTCATCGCTAGTGTATGTTTCAGTATGTCACAATGAACAATAACTCATTAAAAACTAGATTATATAGGGGTCGGTCCGTGGCACAGTGGTTAAGTTCACACATTCTGCTTCGGCAGCCCAGGGTTCACTGGTTGAGATCCCGGGTGCAGACCTATGCACCTCTTATCAAGCCATGCTGTGGCAGCATCCCACATCTAAAGTAGAAGAAGATGGATATGGATGTTAGCTCAGGGCCAATCTTCCTCAGCAAGGGGAGGAGAATTGGCAGCAGATGTTAGCTCAGTGCTAATCTTCTTCAAAAAAACCCACTACAATTTATAAGGGCCAGCCCAATGACACAATGGTTAAGTTTGAGAGCTCCACTTCAGTGGCCTGGGGTTCACAGATTCGGATCCTGGGTACAGCCCTACACACAGCTCATTAAGCAGTGCTGTGGCAGCATCCCACATACAAAATAGAGGAAATTGGCACAGATGTTAGCTCAGCAACAATCTCCCTCACCAAAAGATCATAAAACAAAAAAACTACAATATATAAATATTTTTTATTAAAGACCTAGGGACTTACCACAGTGTATCTTATTTTTATGAAAAAAGTTCATGGCTTTCTTGGTTAGAGAAATGGGAAATTAATACAGATAGTCAAGAGTTGAGACTAATGTACAAAATGAAAGTGTTTATTACATAAAGTGCCAGAAAAAAGGGCCTGTAAACCAATAAATTTGACCAAATGAACATGAAGCTTCCTTATAAAGACAATTATGAGTGTGAGTTCTAGGATGAAAATATTTCTATCTACCACCTGCACTTTAGAAGATAAGGTACATGATAGTAGAAGCTTATCTGTACCTGAGCAGAGTTTCATACATACTAGGTGGTAAATATATTTTGTTAAGTGAATAAATAACTGAGTAAATATTCAAATAGTATATGAGTACCTAAAAAAACTATAGATATGCTGCTATTAGTTCATTAAAAAACAAGTTATGCCGCACTAATCTGTATTCCATTTTAGACGGGGTTATTAATTATAGAGTAGCTTACATATAGAAAGGAGAACCCCAACCTGGAAGATTGTATAATTAACCAGATTCTAGTCTTTGAACAGATCTGATTACAACTCCAATCTGAATAAACTTCGCTTGTGATATTCCCTGGTGGCCTTTCTTTTACATTTTCCTATTAAATTGCTTTACTATTATTACAGATGATAGTACAAAAGGTAAGATTATCAAATGTGTGATTATGATAGAGTAAGGAGAAGTTATTAGATTAGTAGATTTATGTTTAAGGTTCTTTAACAGAGTAAAGTAATAAGAACAAAGTTTAATCTTAATGGGATAAAGTTTATGAATTTAATTTACAAAACCCTAGTCATATAGATTGAGTATGGAGGAGAAATGACTTATTAGAAACTCATGTGAAAGACATCAGTGGAAATTTAATAGAATTGAAGCCAAGTAAGCAACATTAACGTAAGTGCATTATAAAGCTCACTCAATGTTAGCTTTTCTTAATCAATATATGATGCCTATGTTATTTACATATATTATTGACACTTAAGTCTGCATACAATCTCAGTTTTCCACATGGCATTCAATCTGAGGCTATCTGTCACGTTCTTTAGCCTTCATAATTGTCCTCTTTAATAAGTATATAATACTTTTGAGAGATACTTCTAGGGAAAATCAAGTTTACTTTTTCCAAATATTTTTTAAATTATCTCACCTTTACTTATATGTAATGCCTAATTAGATAAACTCAAATACGAGCCAACCCAAATCATAGCTAAAATACAATGGAAATTACATTGAGGGTGTTTTATTACATTAACAAATGTTTTCATTTAACTCACTCTATGCTAGGTGAGGTGTTGAAATCATATTTAAACACTCCTCAAATATGTTTTTCAAACTATTTCATTTAATTCAATTTCAGCATAAAAATTATGTGGACTATGAAGTAATATAAATATATACTGATGTAGTTATTTATGTAAATGTTTTTATAGTCTCTGGATTGTAAACCATGGATATGTTTAGATAGAATCTCAGAAACCACAAAGTAGTCTCCAATTAGATATGTTAAACAAACAATATCAATTTTAAGTATTTACCTCTAACTTTTAATGCCAGAAAAATCAATAAAGCCCTTTAAAATAATATAGTTGATAATTGATTAATGATTCACTACGTTTCTCAGTTAGTTTGTTTTTCTTTCCACTGATACTGAGAGTTTTTAAAGTCTATATATTTCCACTATTGATCATGAATAATTTTGCTTTTATTTTATATTTGACCTTCCTCCAGCCATAATGTAGAACAAGGAAAATGTAGAGGTCTGAGGACTGAATCCTAGAACACATCAGTGTTGAGAAACCAACAAATGAGAAAGAGAAGTCCCAGTGAATTAGCAGGTAAGCCAGGAGAGTGTACTATTTTGTAAGTTAAGAAAAGAGCTTCAAGAAGGAGGGATTGAACTACTATCCCAAGTGCTGCTAAATCAAGTTAGATGTGGATGGAGAACCGACCAATAGACATAGCAAAGTGGAGATCAGTTTCTCTGGAACAAGAGGGACAAACACTTGATCTTTCAAGAAGGGATGAGTAGGGAATGGAATAATGGGGTAGCGTTGGAGGTAGGCTTTATAAGAAAGGAAATCAAAGCACGTCTGTATGCTGATCATTTGGTCCAGGAAGCAAGGAGAAAATTCATGATGCAGGAGAGAGGGGAAACTTTTGGGGGTAGAAATATCAAAACAAGAGCATAGGATCTTGGGCAAAAACTGAAAAGTTGCTTTAGATAGGAACTGAGACAATTCATCCATAGAAACAAATGGGAACTTAAGTATGAATGTATATAGAAGTAAATTATTAGATGAGGTAACAAGTCTTTGAGAAAACTCCCTTCTAACTCCTATTTTTTTTATGCTGTGGAATAAGAAGCCAAAATATCTGAGCAACAGGATGAAAAAAGAGATGATGGAAGTTTGAAGAAATCAAAAAATGAAAGGGGGAAGTATAAAATTCCATTAGAGAGTAGGATAGGAATGGACTAGGAAAATGCCATGATGGCCAGGCAGCATCAACTTGAGTTTGAGACAACAAGTTCAGAGGGTGGCCATTCAGTGTGGTCTTGTGTTGATCCCTCTGGCCACTTTCAGTGGCTGAAATTCATGTGATGAGTAGGCAGCATTGGATTAAACCACATTTTTTGGCAGAAAATAATAGGAAAAAATATGTTGAGTTGCATTTAAGTTGTTAGTACAAATTCATTTTTCCAAACTGTAGAAAAAATGTAGATAAATAGCTAGGAGTATAGTTATTCTGGCTTGCTCTTTCAAGACACATGGAATATACAATATTAGGGAATTAATTCCTACAACAGGAGATGGTGCAGATAGAAGGAGTAGAATATCACAGATATGAGCACATACTGGGTAGTGAAATACATCTAGAGTGAATCCTAGCTTCAAAACTATTCTGGGAACCCAGATATTTTACTTAAACCTCCCTGGTAGTTTCTTTACTTTATTTTAATCATAAGTTTGATGTGAGAATTTAATGAAATAATATATGTGAAATATTTAGCAATGCCTTTCTTGACATTAAATAATCAGTTATTTATGATTTATTACATTTAAGATTGTTTCTCCATGAAGATTCCTATTTTTTCTGCTTCCCATGCATGTTACTTATACCTTTGCTGTGTATTCTTCCAATCAACATATATCTTCACCACAGATTTGCCTTCATCAACATTTCACCCATGACTTCCTGATTATCACTAGCTGCCTCTTGCTCGTTTGATGTTGTTAACTAAATTCATCCTGGGGATGTTCAGAGGTTATTTCCTAATAGAGTAACAAGGATTAGACAACTCTTTCCTGACAGCCATTCTAAAATACACAATGTTACTTAAAGAAATTCATTTCTCAACAAATGCATCAAAATATAATTTTTTCTGTATATTTTAAATGCACATTTATTACACAAGTTTGTTCACTTACCTTACACAGATTTTTCTCTTTTGCACATTCTATAAGAAATTTATTTGCATAATTTCAAATACGAAATGCATAAAATCATTCATTAAAACTGTCAAAGTAAATGTCAGTAATCACTTATTTATAGGTTAAACCAAACTACCTATACTTTAGCAAAAATATGTATAATAGTCTACCAACAGAAAATGACACTTGTAGATATTGCCAAAGTTGATTGCACTGATTTTTCTTAAAGTTATTTTCGTATTGAAGAACATTCTGAATAATTTGAATAACATCAAGATAATTGCTCATTTAAAATTAAATATCATTTGAATTTTTTTAGCAACTTATGATGCTGGATAAAATTTATTTTATTTACTTTTTATTCACAAGACTTATTCTAAGACCTGATGCCCTGTGATCCTCCCAAGGGATTCTATTCTATCAGTTCTGTCCTAAGCCAGCATCATATCTGAGAGTGCCATTAGCATTGTCTGCTCCCTGCTCCAGTGCACTGTGAGAGAAAGGACTGTATCCCCAGGCTTTGGTACTTGAGGAAGATACTGGCAAAGGGCTTTGTTCAGGAACAGCAGGAAGGAAACCAATAGGATGGTGATAAGCAGGAGGATGCAGGGTAGACTTCTCCTCAACAGAGCTGAGTACCACAGGTCAGATAAGGAGAGTTAGGCCTTTCATCTGATCCCCTTCAAAAACAAGAGCAGATTAAAGCAAGTATACTTACAGGGTCAGGCATTCACATAATATTATTTCTGGGACAACAGACATCCCTTTTTCCTAAAAAAAATTCCCAGTCTCTGCTCCCAGGTGTTTGCAATAAATTTTCAGTGAAAAATGTAAGTACTTTGTAAAAGATGTTGTGTTAGAAATAAAGTCTTAACCTTGAAACTTCCCATTTATAAAACATATTGTTTTAATTGGAAGGCAGTGGTGGGGGAGGGGTTGGAAGATGCTACTGTAATTGGAAATGCAAAGATTATGTGCCACGGGAAAGCCCAGCCACCTGGGAAAAGTCTCTGGGAGCTGCCCAATCTCACTTAGATCTCGTTTGTTTATTTCATCTCTGTGTTGACAAAAAGAATCGTGATAAAAGAGTTTCAGGTCCTGCCCAACTGCACTGAGGCTCAGTTTCATGGGAGCTGTAAGCATCTCCAAAGTAATTAGACTATAATAAAGTGTCACCCTTGTGAAAATCTATAATGTTTACAAACTCTTTCTCCTGAGGGCACTTAAAATGCTTTATTAATTAAGCAATTAAGACTGACAGTTCTGAAATTAACACTTGGTATGTACTTCAAAAACATTAAAAGACCATTATTCAAGGTATTTTCTGAAATCCTTTATAACATTCTTTTCTAAGACTTTTTTTTTTCCTTTTGATGATTTTGGCAACGGTCTTGATACGTAAACGTTTGCTGTGAAAACTTTCTTTAACTTAATTGTTGACAATTATCTTAATACAATACGCTCATGTATAAATATAAGTGGGTCAAAAATGCTCTCCTTTTTATGTTTCAAATTAATCCTTCTCAAAGCCCCTACAAATATTGCATTTAACAAGATTTTGAAAGTTATTATTCTGTTAATATTCGGTTTAATTTACCCACACACTGGTCTAACGTCAACTTGTCCAAAACTCAAAACCACAGTAAAACTATACTTGGTTTTACATGAGGTGATTTTATTTTCTTTCCTGGAATAGCATTGATTATGTGTCTCTAAAGATATTTTATTATTAATGTCTATGGGGAGAAAGACATTTTTTCATGGGCTTTGGGAATGTAATAGGTCAATTTCTCAGAGTCTTGATTCTTTGTGTGTTTGCTATAAAGTAGAAGATCGTTCTCACCGATATGTTTGCATTTATAAAATTGCACTCCCCAGGAAAGAAAAAAATATTTCATATATGTGAGTTTTGAGGTTCCATATAGAATTTAATAGTTTAAATCTACTTATCAGAAGACAGAGTATGGCTCAGGGATACAGTGTTGCGTTTTTAGGACATGTGCTCCTAGATGGTAGATTTCTCACAAAAATTTACGTGCTTCTCACTGCTTTGAACTCAGCATGTGGCATGGTGCCTGTATATAGAATATTCCTGCTAGAGAGTGGGTCCTCTGTAAAGTTTTTGGTGAAGTGTTGACTCAATAGCAAGAGCCAATAAAAGTATTTAATTGACAAACTACTTTACATACACAGATACCAATATTATTTCAAAACAGTATGACCTGTAACTGCTCAAAATTACTTAAATACCACTGGGAGATTTAAAAAAATATTCATGAGTTCTAGGCTGAAGTTCCAGATCATGTTGGAGCGCTGATGGATCAAGCAGATTGCAGACTTTTCTTGGGATCCAAACAAAATTTGTTGAGTAGTTGTTATGATGTATGAAGGAACTTGGATCAAGGTGAGTGAGAAGTTGTCATAATTGTTCATGAGACAAACTACTTTCTCTTGAAATCAGCAACAGCATTTAGTAGACGAGGACTTAACTGTTTTTGAAAGTTGTCAGCCATGGTTCTTTCTTTCAGATACAAACATAAGTAGTATAGATGATTTAATCTGGGTCCTATTATTTCAAGCATAACTGGAATGTATTGGCCTGGCCCCGAATTTGCAGGTTCTGAAGCCCATATCACACATCATAGTATTTACAAGTTATACATGGAGTTACACCCACTGCTAGCCTTTTTTTCTACTCAGGGCTTCCTCCTCTTCTTCTTCCTCCCCACACTTGGGCACCACCTTCTCAGATGAGAGCCCAAAGAGCAGAACTTCCTTCAGCAGCCTGAGAGCCTAAGAGGCAGCAGGGACGGAGGGGACAGAGACCTTGAGGGTGGAAGCTGAGCCCTGGGGCACAAGACACCTGGGCAGTGACTGGACTCTTCCAAATGAGGAGGGCTGACCTGGTCAGGCTTCCTTTATAGAAGGGGCGGGCCGATTCCCCTTAGCTACTTCTAGTCTTCTGTTAGTTTCAAACAACCGAGGTGAGAGGAGGGAGGGAGCACAGGAAGGTAGGAAAACTGGCTGGTCTAGCCATCTCCTTTGGGTGACTTGAGTGGTCTATTGTAAGTGAAAGCCATCCCTCCTCTTCAGCTTCCCCGTGCAATGCTTGTGATTGTCTCCTTCTCTTGCACACTCAAGTGGTGGGTGCCAAATAAAAGTTGCACCAGATGGAGTTAAACGGGCAAAGACAACTATATTCAACACTCTTCCAATAAGGGAATTCAACTCCCCTGAAACAACAGGCAGAGGAAATTTTAAATCCTGGGGTGAGCTAAGGGAAAAGCACTGACCATGTTACGGGGCAGGTTGATTAGTGTGATTATGCCACCTGTGTTTGCTAATGGTCACTTATTGAAGTTAGGCTCCCACAGAGACTGGGAGGGAGGGGCTCTATCTCCTTGGATGATTGCATTTCAAAGGGATGACTCTCAGGTCCTTAGGAAACACATTCTTGGGTTATAAAACAAGAGGCTGAGAGAACTTTTACATTTCAGAGGAGCACAGAAAGGATTTGCAATTACAAGTTTTCTAAAGCAAATGCTCTAAGAAAAGAAGGGGCTGAGGCCTAGCCAGGAAGAAGCCTGTCTGACGTCTAGTCAAGCTGAGGGGAATGTTAAGTCCATCATGGTCACAGGCTTAACTTTTTGGACACATTAGCACTGTGGCCCTGAGCAAGAGGATCCCTGACCCAAGTCCTGTGCTTAAGAGAACTCCACTCTAGGCCGGTTACAGCTATAGCTACACACCTTCCATGGGGCGAGTACCCCAAGCTTTCACCGCCACTTCTAGTCCGTGTTCTAGACACCTGGCATCTGGCTCCTGCCCAAAGTGCTCCAAGTTCTGATCTAAGGCCTAAGTCCCGCTACTAGGAATTGCATCATGCAATCCCAGTCCACATCCTTAGGTATATATGGTGGCCAAATCATGACTGTTTTTAGGGGTGTGGATGGAGCATGGATGTCTAGGCTTGGGTGCCCACACACATGTATGGAAGGCCTCTCAGGGTGTGGGATGGACCAGAGTGGGGGCTGAGGGGTGGAGGACAGCTCTTAGAGTGCCATTATGTTCAGTTTGGTATGCCAATGAGTCCAAGAATTGTACATTCAACGTCTACTTTTCGGTCAATATAAAGGTACAGTTGTCAAAATTGGTGAATAGAACATATTGTATTTAGCAGTTTGTAAATTCAGTTTATATCTTTTGCATATTGAAACATCTGGCATGAACCCTCCTTTATACTCTTACTCCAGGGACTGACATTGTTAAGGAGCCCTGCTCCCTTAATTCTCATTTGCCATGTCTGTTATCAGACTTTTTAGAAGTTTTCAGTGTTGTGATATGTAAGACTCTCTCAAATGAGAGACTCAGGGCAATGTTCTTGTGGTCTGCATGTGTCCACCCTTCATCCTCATCCTGAGTCACACTCAACATCAAATCAGGGAGTTATTTACTTCTGAAACACTGTACACACCATGAGATTTTTAAAGCTAGTTAGTTTTGCAAATAGCTATGCAAACTCTGCATATGTGAATGCATGCGTGTGTATACACAGATATACGTGTATACACATAGATAAATACACACTCACTCCTTCAGCATAAGAATGACTTTTGCTATATATTCCTATGGCTGGATCATCCTGAGTTGAATGTGTCTTTGAGATTCAGGCATTTCTCTCTAACTGCATTCACTCTCAAATATCTAACCAGGAAGACAGAACATATAGATGCCAGTATCTTGAATGTTCTGGAATGATCCAAATATAAGCTTTTCTATATATGTTTTTAAATTGTTAATAATAGAAAATATGTGAATAAACATGCATGCAACAATCAGTATATTTTCATTTTTTAACCTATTCTTTTAATTCTAAGTCACTGCTGCTATAAAAAAATCTGACTTCTAATATCACTAAATCACATTGAATTAACTGTCACCGAAATCCTATATATAAATAAACTAAAAATAAAGTATTTACATTCATCAATTCACTATTCATTCATTCACCACTATAAAGCAACCTCATGACGAGATAAATTACCATGTCCAAGAGGACTGGAAATCAGAATTAAAGTAATCAGTCTGGGGGCTGGCCTGGTGGTGCAGCCGTTAAGTTTGCACATTCCATTTCGTCGGCCTGGGGTTCGCCAGTTCAGATCCCGGCTGCAGAATAGCACCACTTGGCACACCATGCTGTGGTAGGCGTCCCACATATAAAGTAGAGGAAGATGGGCACGGATGTTAGTTCAGGGCCAGTTTTCCTCAGCAAAAAGAAGAGGATTGGCAGTAGTTAGCTCAGGGCTAATCTTCCTCACAAAAAAAAAAAGGAAAAGAAAGAAATCAGTCTGGTAATCTACTAAAAATAGCTTATAGTGACAGCAAGCAAGTAATCATCCTGTTAACATCTATTGATGGTATCCGATCTAAACAAATCTGTTGTTACAGGTACTTTATCACAGTGGGCACAGTGAAACACTAAAATTTCAGTATTAGTGTCTTTAAAACATGGAGGAAAATCTGATCCATTGAGTCACTACAGATCTTGTTAATGATGCAGATCCTTTGAACTTAATTCATAAATGTCCTGGAAATGAATAGGTCAAATAAGTTTCATATAAGTACATCTGTGACCACTAAGATTTGGGAACCACAAACCTTAGATGATGGACTGGAGATGCTCCAAGATCAGATGCATGAGATCTAAGAGAAGGTCCTGGAAGCCTGCAGGAAGCCAATGAGTAAGCAGGACATGTGGACTATGGTAAATATGCATAAAAAGGCACATCCGATTGTTGCTAAAATTTAGAAGAATACATTAGAATTTCCATCTACTGCATGTTAAAGACAATGATATTCAATTTTTAAAACACAGAATATATATTATACTTTGACCATTAGGCTTTCTCCTAAGCAACCCAATGTAAAGGCCACTAAGTTTCATTTATATGATCTTTCCAAAATCATTCTTCCGTATCTCGTGAGAGATGGCCTTCTCTGCCACTGCTGTGCATGGCCTCCCTTTCTGCCACCGTGGCTACTCTACTTATCTGCCCCTGGTGCTCATTCTAGGATGGCTCATGACAAAGGTTAGTTAATTTCAGCTGAGTCATTTTGTCTACCACAGGAGTCAGAAGATTATGGCCCGCAGGCGAAATTTACTGCTTAGCCTGTTTTTGCAAAGACTGGAGCAGGGGATGGTTTTGACGTTTTCATAGGACTGTAAATAAACAAACAACAGAAAAAAAACAAATAAGAACATCTGACAGTGACCATATGTGGTTCTCAAAGCCTAAGATATTTATTATCTGGCCCATTACAAAAAACATTTTCTAACTTCTAGTCTACTTGGTTGTCTAGCACTTCCGTGGTGGTGAATACTTTTTGGATATTAGTATGTGATACAAAAATTTTCATACTTTGTACCCATTCATATATGCTCATACTCGTGATCTATCCCGGACCTTCTTTCCTCCAACTTTCCAGGCTTTTACTTTCCAGCCCCTTGACCAGGCTAGGCCATTTGCCACAGTCCAGGAAAGTGTATAAATTCTCACCCCAGGTCACTTCTTCCACGAAAAGTAGATGACCAGGTGCACTGCTCTTGGCTCCGTCCATTGGGAAGCTTTTCCCTCCCCAGTGTCTTTGTGAGCCATACCTGAATGTGGCTGTGATGCAGGAGCTGTCTGTTTCAGCTTGCTCCCACATACCAAGCTGATGCATCTATAACCCAGCTCAGGCTTTTCGTCTTTGTCTAATGGAACACCCCAGATGACAACAGGTTCAAGCCCTAGGTACAGTTGTGTGGAGGTCTTGACGACCAGCTGGTATAGCTTACTCACACCCTCTGGTCCTATGCATGCTTAATCTCAGTTCTATCATTTCCATCTGCTGCTGGCTCACTAGACATTATGACTTGGCAAGTTGTGAGTACCCAACACATAATGGGTAATTCTGATACATAGCCATTTGGTGTCTCATGGTTAAATGTTCTATCTACAAAGGTCACATTTCACAGTTATTTGTGAAGTCTCTTTAGTCTCTTATAAACTGGAATGATTGATCAGAGATTCTTTGTCTTTTGTGACCATTATATTTCTGAAGAGCACAGATCATTTATATCAGAAGATGTTCCTCATTGATATTTTCTCATGATTAGATTCAGGTTGTACAGTTTAGGCTAGAATAGTGCTAAAGTGATATGGCTTTCTCAGTGCATTATATCAGGAGGCAAGAGATATTTATTTGTCCTGAAGTCGATGATAAGTGTGATCACTTGGTTAAGATTTGCCACCACAATTCTTTAGCACCTCCTTAATTTTTCTGCACTTGCATCAGCACTATATTCTTAAAGAAGCCTTGTTTCCTCTTAGGGTTGAGTGATATTCACAGACCAAGATTTCCCTGCTAAGTGTGGTCAGGGATATCTTATTTCCTTAATTTTAAGCCCTCTCCTCAGAAAAAATCCAGAAAATAATTGGGTATTATCAAGAACTGAGTTCTGAAATTTTACTTTATGTGCAAATTAAAAAGCTAGCCTGCACGGGTTTGTAGATGCAGGCAGAAGAAACAAGACTCCCAGGTCATGGCATTTCAGACATCAGGAGCTTCATGTCCCCATGGTTCCTCTTGCCCTCAAGCCCGGCAGAGGTGCTTTGGAGGTGGGTTGAGGTAGATGCTATCCACACAGTAGGTTTTGTGTTACAACTGAGGAAATGTGACCTAAGGAAACATCCAGTATTATAAGGGAATTGTTAGCAAATCTGCCCCAACTTTGCCATGGAGTGAGACTTTACTCCCATGAGTAAAGGGGAGTAGGAAGCACATCTGCCCTCTGCCTCGGAGGGAGCCAGGGAGACACTATGTTTATCCCCCAAGACTGAATTCTATAAAAATATTATTGGAAAGCTATCTGGGACAAGTAAATGCTTTCAATACTTCTTCTCACAAAATGGACAAAAACACAGCGACTCATGGAGAATTGTCTCTCACCACGTGTGTGTGTGTGTGTGTGTGTGTGTTTAGGCGTAGGTGTGGAACAAGTTTCTACCGAAAGCTCTAATTCCAGACGACAGAAGACACTCCAGTCTTATCTTGTTGCATATTTGTAACTCTTTTCTGGTTCCTATTATTTTCTATGTATTTACTTATTATCGAATGCCCTGAATAGACATAAAATACTTTCAGATTTTCCAACCTGTACTACAGAAAAAAAAGATACTAAATAAAATTCAATATTTTTAGTTTTTTGTAAAGGAATATTTATGCATTCTTACTAAATCCATCTTAACTGTATAATTCAATAAGTTCTGATGAGGACATATACCTTTGCACTCCACACACTATCAATATATAGAACATGTCCATCACTCCAGAAAGTTCTCTCATACCCGTTCTTAGTCATCTATCTCTACCTTTTTTTGGAATATTTTTACCACAGGTTATTTGTGTCTTAGAATTTCACACAAAAGGATTAATATCATATGTACATTTCTTTTGCGATTTTTTCACTCGGTGTCATGTCTGTGATATTCATCCAAATTTTTGTATGCATAAGAAGTTTGCTCCCTTTTGTTGTTGAGTGGTGTGTCATTCTCTTGTATGGAAATAACACAATTTGATTGTCCATGCTACTGTAGATGGACATTTGGATTATTTCTGTTTTTTTAGCTATCTGAATAAAGCTGCTATGAGTGTTCACATATGAGTCTTTTTGTAGACATATAATTTATTTGTCTGGGATAAAATCCTAAGAGTGGAATTGTACTTAACAAAAGATACTTGATTTCTTGATATTTCCATCTCATTTCAATGATTTGCTTTCTTTTCTACTTTTTCTTCAAACTTTTTGGTACACATAATTCAGAAGAACGACAGGTAAACAACCAAATATATATTAATGTCTTAAAATTTGCTCTGTTAGAAGAATAAGGAAAGAGCTATGGAAATAAAAGAATAAGGTTTAATTAATCATAAATAAAAGAATCAAGAAAGACATAGTGGGATACTTAGCAATGGAAAAGGTGTCTTGGCCAGCAGTGAAGATTTTTACACGCATGGGGAAGTGTGTTTGAAGAGCCCTCCATGCTGCAATAACAAAATAGAAGCTGGGGGCGTGTAAGCCCACAGTGTGTCTAGAAAGAGTGAGTGGGTTAGGGCAGGAACGCACGCTGCAGAAGAGTAAAGTTATAAATTCCTTGTTACAGAAAAGCTATATGGGGACTATATTTGTAGATCTTTAAATATCATTTTTCACACTTTCAATATCTTTATTTCTAGAAGAAGATTTTGGTTTTGGTCTTTTCCTTTTCCCTTGATTTTTGTCTCATATTGAACTAATTCTCAAAAAAAATAATTACTGCTCTCACAAGCAAAATGAGCTATTTTCTAGTCATAAAATATTCCTTTTCAGTTAGATTTGAACAATAATTTTTTATCAATAAATAATGATAAATTATGCTGTCTGTTCTTTATATGTAGATTTTTATCTGTACTAATCACAATGTACATGCACATATATCACTATCTTGTAATCCCATTTCCTTAATGTATACGAAACATGCTATGTGTTTTATATATTTTCAGTATTATCTATAAAATCACACGAATTTCAACGCCTTTGGATCAATTGCAAAAGGTTTCTTATCCTTGTTAATAATAAAATCTTTAACTTTTAAAAACATTATTTTGGAACTTTAACTTTGAAAATATGTAATATTAGAATGCTCTTACTATGTGAGGTTTATGCTTTTGTATCCAGTGTTGCCTAGAAAAGTGCTTCACTTCAAAGGCATCGTGGAACCATATTCCCCCAGTACTTAAAATATCATGCGGGCAAAATAGCTTTAGGTCCCAAAGTGTCTATCTTCTCTCTTAAATCTTCTCAGTCTGAATTCTTTACTTCTGTTTTCATTCAATACCTTTCGTGTTTTGACTAATTTGTCTCAAACTCTCATCCTTTTTATCAGCTCCTCTAAAGTTTTTTCCAGACTAATTCTTTAATGTCCTTCTGTAATATTTGACACACATCACAACCGATACATTAGTCCAAATGTATTTCATGCTAAACAAACAAAATCATAAAAAAACCAAAGACTTCTTTTCCCCAAATTTTCCCTTTAGCTAGTGTCCAATTTCTTAAATCCTCTTCTCATCTCCACTTCGTAAGACTGTATAATGTGTTGTACATGTATGTAAAACTATTTAAATAGTCATTATTTTCTTCACCAAACACTTTTACTTTAAGTTTTGTCACATATCTAATTAGGCTCATCCATCAGCTAATTGTACTCCAGAAGAGGAAAAAGAAAAACTGTTGGTTAAATTCGTGCATCCAACATAACAAGTTTCTCCCCTTGGTGAATTAAAAATAGTGTGTCAGCAATAAATAACAATTGACTAACCATTGTTTCATAATTCAAAAATTTTAGTGTTTTATTCACATATCTTTATAATAATTGTCTTACTGATCTTCAGTAAGTACGTTTTCATTTTGAAAGGCAGGACATTAAAAAAAAAAGTGAAAATGCCAAATGAAAGAAAGAAACTTTCCTAAAGCCATTAAGAAGATATATTCACAATGAATTACTAAACTTTAATTTTAAACACTAGCGAATCTGAAATTGCTACTTTTATGATCGGCTCCTTGCAGGTTTCTATTTCCAGTGACAGCTATACTTCAGTAATCACGTAACTATTTGCTTCTGCCATAAAGCTCTTGCTTAGCCATGATCACACGCTGTTTCAATTTTCTAGCACAAAATCAGATATAATGTTTCTGTTCAGTCATTTACAATACTCTTTTTAAGGACCATAAGAATTGGAAAGTAATAGGATTAAAAAGGGTGAACCCAAGGCATAGTTTTTTTTGTTAAATAAAAATAATTTGAAGCAGTTTTAAATCCATTTTCTTTGTTATTCAGTCTTTTAAAGTTAACTGGCAATATTTCTACAGTTTATAGCATAATTGAAGCAATCGTTGAATTATTAAAAGTGATTATATCTGTAGAATATTTTCTGTTTATCTGCCATATTTTAATATTTTAATAACCTTCTAAATAGCAATATGAAACACTAGCAATCTTTTATTTGTGAATATGTTAAACGTTCATGCAAAACCCAATATTATTTACTTTAGGAAGAAATTAAAATGTGTGCATTTGTTTTAATTTTGGAAAACTGGCTCAAATAACTAAGTGAAATGAAATAATCTTTAGAAAAACCGTTACATGAAAAGTGTAATTTGAGAAACTGATACATGCATAGATATGGAGATATTTACAAATAAAATGATTTACTGAATGCACTTATTACAAATCAGCCAGGTATATAAGACACAACCTAAGATGTAGAAGAGTGAAAGAAAAATACCAGAAGAGTTCATGCAAACCCTAGGTTATTCTGGGACCGAGATCCTTCCTGATGGCCCCAAAAAAGACACAGGGGTACCAGTTATGCCGTGCGCTACTGGTCCAGTCCAGCTGAAAGTTCATTTCTTTGTATGCACACCTTTGACAATCTCTTGACCTCCGTACCCAGGTTAGTTTAATGTTTCCCCTGACTGTTTGCCTCTTACTTTTCTTTTTGCCTTTTTGGTCTTCATTTTACCTTCATCACATCTTTTTTTTTTAAAAAACTCACTTCCACCTCCTAGACTCTCATAGCTGTTTGCGCTCCTGCCAATGGAGAGTTCTCTTCCCTCAGTTAGTACTAGTACCTGTCTTCTTTGCTGATTAACAAGTCCACTATTTGGCTTTCCATAGATTTTTGCTCCTGATCTACCATTCTCTGTCACCCTGATAAGAAATAAATCTTGAGCCTTGTGTGAATGGCAAAACAGTAAAAATCTGGAAATACTAGGAAAGATTTGGCTTTGGACTGTTCCAAATCTTAACCTGGTCTAGATGATACATTTTCAATAGTCTGTTCTGTTTCCATTTGTTTCTCCCTTCTTCTTTCGATTTTTAAATTTTAAATCATTATTTTTTAGCACATAAAGAGTGCCCCTGAATTTCTTCAACTCACAGCTTGCTAATAATTATTGATACCTATTGGGCAACACCAACTAACTGCATGAATTTATGTCATTACATTCTGTTGTCAAACTGTATATTAATAGGAAGTGAGTATATTTTTATGAATATTATTTGAAAGGTTATGACAGATATTTAAGTAAATCAGCTCATTGTCTTATAAAAGAATATTGTAAAATTCATGGAAACTCAGAGGATGAGAACAACTTTGACCTTAGTTTGATGAGAAGCCCATGAAAGTTTTCATTGACGAGGAAGGAAAGAACCCAAACTTACAAGATGGATAATAATTTGGCAATAGTTAGCACAAATTATTTAGGGCCATTTCGGAAAGCTGAAATAATATGGACACTGACTTTGGTAGCGAGCTTGAAGCAGTCTGGGAAACATCTGGTTCATTTTTTATTAAATTCTATTGCCAATGCTGGGGATATTGAAATGTTAAACTAGTTTAATAGATTTTGGCAAGAATTTCCAGGGAGTTGCCCTGTTTTTCCATTAATTAGGATGCACTCCATAAAGAAAACTTAATAGAAAAAAATCTAGTGCATGATAATAAATATAATAATACTCTTGTTAGTGAAATAGAAATAACAATGTGTGTAGTTGGAAAAAAATCACAAGAAGCCAGAAGAGGAGTTTCATTTCTGTCATGGTCTTCATGAAGTCATTGACCATTCTAGGGCTTCCGTTTCTTCAACTCTAAAATTGAGATGATAGTGTCAATAAGTTCTGATTACTTTACAGATACGTGATAAGGATGAAAAGGTCACATATTAATAACACTTTTTATGTAAAGCTACTAAAAACAATAAAACACTATGTGGAAGGAATGAGTTTCAATGGCCTAGACCCAGTATGTGAAGCACAGAGAATACTAATCTTTCTTTCTTCTAGTGGGTCAGTACTAAAGGTTTTCCACAAATGAATAAAAGTGAAAGGATATAATATATAAATGAATAAAAATATGAACAGATGATTCAAAACCAAGAAATAAAATGGGGATTTTAAAAACTACATATTTAACATCATTTACCACTGGAGAAATAAAAAATAAGGCACAGGTTTCTTTTTTCACCTACTGAATAAGCAAAATCAGTAATGTTGAAAATAACGCTAGCAAGAGTGAGAAAACTAAAGACATCACTTACAAAAAGCATTAATAAATAAAAAGTCTTTGCATGGCAATCCAAAATTTAAACTCATATACTTTTCAAGCCAGCAATTCCACCATTTAAGTAATTGCACAAGAAACTGTGGACTGCCCTCTGGAATTTGGGCTAGATTCAGAAGTGGGAGGATTTCTTTCTTTCTTTTAAGCTTTTAATATGTGTATGTATCAATCTTGTAACAAAATGATATTTTCAATTAGAAAAAAGCTAATGTGTTATAAATATCCGAAATTACTGTAATGTAAATATTTGTTTTGTTTTGTTTTCCTCTTAATAGAACATATGTGGGCCATTCTATGTCTTTTATTTGATCTAATTCACTATATGGTTGTTTTCCCTATGAGTCCAGTCCCACTAAATTGAGCTACATGGATAATCATCTTTCTTCCTACTTTTATTAGTGGTCATTTTGAACCACACTATTGGTTTTGATGAATTCTGCCTAAAAGAGAAATAATTCTAGCACTAAGTTTAATTCACATACCCCTACTCCCCTCTCAAGGGGGAAAATACCACAGTTTCTGACAAGAAACAATCATAAATGATAGTATCATTTGGCTTAATTATCATGACTGTTGCATGCTGTGATGCAAATTGGAGATATCAATTTTAGCAACATGCTGAGTTTATCTTTATTGATTCTTTACATCTAAAGGTGAATCCAGACATCAATGCATCTGTAGATCAATGGAAACATAATTTATCAGTTACATCTGATATCTTACTTAAAAAGCATTTATAATTTGGCAAATAATTCTAATGACAATCCTTTACTAACTTCACTATGGACTTTCTAAAATCTAATTTAAATCGTTGCACACTAATTTGCTTTCCTCTAGTTTAGTGGGTATTTTGCTTGTTCTTTTTCAAACTGTTTAATAGAGATAACCCATTTTATATTCCTATTTTCTTTCAATTTATAGAGGTTTCTCCATATATTTTCATCCTGGCAATGAGCAAGACAAGAAAGCCACCCTTATTGAAGAGAGAATTTGGGGACGTTGAATAGTTGAAAGGATTATATAACTTGTGTTATGTGTTATTATTATAAGGCTTGAACACAGATTTTGTGTTTTCATGTCAATATGTTATCTGATTTATCTGATGCAACACAGTTATCTATATACTTTGAAGGCAGTGTGTTTGTTGAGAAATTTTAAGACAGATATATTAAGGGTCGATCTATATTAAGGACATATAATAGATTCTGTCAGTGCCTAGTACATATTCCTTTTGTCCTGATTACTTCTGGGTACGTTGGCTGAAATTCCAACTGGTGGCAGCTGCATCCCTTTGCTTGAAGGCTTTTTTCTAGCAGCTGGAATCCAATTTATCCATACAAGTGGCAAGCTGTGAAGTTAACACCACACTACTCAGCCATGACTGATAAGAGTAGGTGAATAAACACTCTGGCTTCTTTGGGTGACATAACTGAAGAGTGCGTTCTATAGAGGCTTTTCAAGTTCCCTGTGTCCTTAAATTTTTGTTGCACCCAGTGGTAAATCAATTAGTAATATAACTTTATTGAAGATATTCTCCCTTCCCCTAATCACAATCTCACTCTTGTGTCAGGGTTTCCAGGGACTGTCTCTGAATTAAACTATTCACACTTCTTTTTTTTAAATAAATGAAGGCATTGAGTTTTACCCGTTTTTCATTCAGTTGTCAGAAAATTAATATGATTCAAGGAGACTAAGGATTCTGCGAGTGAAATATTAGTGACTTGCAGATGGTAAAAACGATAAGACACAGTGGAGATAAACAGAGATGACCCAATTAATCAGTCCAGCATTTTACATCTTTACAATTTATTGAGGGGGCCTGCCAGGTGGTGTAGTGGTTAAGTTCATGTACTCTGCTTCTGAGGTCCTGGGTTCACGGGTTTGAATCCCAGGTGTGAACCTACACACCACTCATCACACCACGCTGTGGTGCGGTCCCATATAGAAAACAGAGGAAGACTGGCACTGATGTTAGCTCGGGGACAATCTTCCTCACCAAAACAAACAAGCAAACAAACAAAAACTTACAGTATAATTCTGCTGCAAAGAGGACCAGATCATGACCTCAGAAGGAAGAACCTATTGCTTCACACTTCATTTCACATGATTACCAGGGCTCCATAATTCCTCATTATTTTCCCTTTGTGATGTCATGTGGAGGAATGGGAAAAAAGTTTTTAGTGGAGTTTTTAGAGAAAATGGAGACGAGGAGAATGCAGAGACTGCCAAGAAAGTGGCACAAGGCATATGCAGCATTCCGACCTAGACATGGTCCTTAAAAAGGCCATTTTGTTAGAGTGAGACTTCATTTAAACCATATTTGAAATGTACCATTTTCCACATTAGTTAGTTTGCAGTGCTAAAGCTGATATTTCCTTGTGGAGATACTTTTAGATGATTGGTTGGAATTCTTTATATGGTACAGGCTTTTGTTCCCTGCCACCGTCACCATTTCCTTCCTGTACATTCATCTCATTGAGGTATATGTTACCAGATTTTAAATATCACTGGGAGAAAAATGTTAAACTATGACTCTATCCTTACCTCCACAAATATTTCCACTTGTTTAAACAAAATTAACTTTCTTCATTTAGCTGATTAAGGAAGCAAGGGAAGACACTCAATTATGACAATTTAGTAGAAAGACAACACAAAGTAACATTCAAGAATCTGAAATCCTCTGATCATATTTCAGTTATAGAACTAAGTTTGGGAAACACTGCATTCCAAGAATTTCAAGAAGAAGGGATATTGAAGATTCTTCTAAGCAACTATATTTCTCCCAAAAGAGTAAAAACGAAACCATCTGAAAAACACAAATTGCTGCAAGAACAGGTTGCTCTGCACTTTTCTGTAGAGAGGTCCATCTCCACCCGGGGCTGTTCATCTGAATCCCCACTGAGATGAAAGCAAAGTGATGTCTAATAGTGTTCCAAGTAGCCTAGAGTCCAGAACGTCTGTCAGGAGCTACAGGAGGCAATGAAAGCCTAATAATATCCTGCTCTATAGTCTTTTCAGACTGTTAAACGTCTCATTTTTCAAGAGTCAAGAACCTTGCTTAAGGTTTATCTGATAGCCTTTCTCATTGGGCACAGTGTGCAAATAGTAATATATTTCCATGGAATATAACAGAACAGCAACAAACTGTTTAGTAAAAGCCTTTGTAAATTAAAATTTCAAATGTCATTTGTCAGGTAATCTAAAAATAAGTGTTAGGGCGTGGTTAGTACAAAGTCCTCTACGCAACTAGATGGCCTGAAGATGGGTATCTCTACCATCTGTAGTTTGTGACACAAGAGGTCGCCTAAGGAAAAAATAATGTGCTGAAGATCTTAGGTTCCGCTGGTCCCCCAAAATAAGACTGTGATACCTTTGATTGAAGAGGAGGACGCTCTCTTGGTTCTTCAACCTTTAATCTAGAAGGGTTGGATTACGGATTATGTAGATCTTTAAAAAAAAGTACACAGATGACTAAAAATTAAGGTGAGGGAATAAAATGTATTTCTGCATAAATTAATAAACAAAATATTCAAGAAGAAAGAGGAAAGAAAAAAGACACCTGCTTCAGTAGAAAGGGAACAAAACTATGAGAGAAAGGATAGCAATCAAACAATTGAAAAACTAATTGTTTTACAGCAGATATCACACCTTCTCAACGATCGATGTAGGAAGGCTATTAAAGAGAGAAAGGACAGAATCTGGTAAAAGAGCCACTCATTTCTGTAAGCATCTAAGAAAAACCTGGGCAAACAGAATAATTTTCGCTAGCTCATGAGAAAAACATCCTTTATCCATACAAGATAACAAAGGATACTTTTCTGTTTCTCTTTATACAGAGAAAGTACTTAGTAATTATAAAGAAGCCTTGTCTTTTTCAATATTTGATAATTATATTCAGTTTCAAGGAATGAATGTAACTTGTAGCCTCATCATTTAGTGAAATTAGATAACACTACTTAAGGCTTTAAGTGAGAAAATACATAACTACAGGAAATTGAAAAAGAATCCTTTACTGAAGTGAGGAGGTTGACTTATAATGTAGTATATTACAGATTTAGCAAATCAAATCTGTTCTCCTTTCTGAATATGCAGTCAATTCCGTATCTTATTTCATTTACTCATTACACAGGGCCATTTCATTTCTTTCTCTGCTTTTCCTGGTATGCTTTTCCTAGAGATATTGATATGGCTTTTTTTCTCTTTTCAGTTTTCTGGTTAAATTTCACCTCCTCATAGAAGCCCTTGCTTAATACTCCATCTAAAATAGGACCTCATCTCTTCTTTAACCCTTTGCCTAATTCTATTTTTTTTTTTTGCAGCATAAACTGTTTTCTACTGTTTGATAAAATTTTAATTGTCAATAATATATATAATTGTACACATATATATAGTAAATATTATATGTATATACATATAATACATTGTATTCCCTGTTTTGTAAACTGTTTGTTTCACATATTGGGGGTAGTTTTCATTTCATTTTATTATATTTGCTTATTGAACATCTATATATGGCAGGCAATTTTCTAAACCTATTCAAACATTCATTCATTTATTCAATGATTCATTTATTTTTTCAATACTGTTTCATCGCTTACTAAGTACCAGCTTTATTATGTGCTTTGGGAATACAGCAGTGAGCACAAGCAGCAAAGTCTCTGCCATCACTGTGTCATAGTATAGACAATGGGTTGGCAAACTTTTTCTGTAAAGGGCTAGATAGTAAATATTTTAGGTTTTGTGGTCTAGTTGGTCTCTGCTGCACAGTCAATTCTGCTGTTGTAGCATGATTGCAGCCAAAAAAAAAAAAAAAAACCACCACATCAATGAGTGAGCATGACTGTGTTGCCATAAAACATTACTTACAGAAACAGATGGAGGGTTGAATCTGGTCCACAAGCCAATGACTAGACTATACATATTTAAGTGCATGTATATATGCATATATGTATATATGCGTCCACATATACACACACTCCATGATAGATGCTGCAATAGATTCTCCAGCAAGTGGGAGAAAGAGAGAAGAGAGCATAGTCAGGGCACATAAGGAACACAGGGTTGAAGCCAGAAAGTTAGAAAGGGCCAGATCTTAAAGAGATTTGAATTATATGCTCAGAGGTTTTTATTTTATTTGTAGGCAAAAAGGAGAAGTAGAAGGTTTCTAATGAGCATGACAAGAGATGAAATTTGTGTTTTACTGTAGAGAAGAGAGTATGGAACGAAGTAGAAGAAACCATTGGGAAGGACTTGAGTTTATAGTCCATTCAAATAGTCCGTCTAGGTTGAACAGAATTGTAATTTGATCTAGAATAGTGATGGCTGAGGAAAAGTGTAAGGAAGGGCTTCCAGAGAACATCGAAGCTGCCTAACACCTTTGTACACGTAAGGCAGTAGGGAGAAAAAGGGGCAAAAATAGCAGTGGGGGTGGGAGGGTTGGAAAGGCTTCAGTAGTCACAGAACTTTATTCTTTTTCCTTCCCTTCTCCCTTGTAGGGAATGCCAAGCAAATCCAATTCTCTTTCTCTTCTCTGTGTCTATTTTTTGGTCTGCCCTAAGGCAAGAGGCCAGAACAACTTCAGAGTCGAAACAGGAAAATCTGAGCTTTAATGTTCCTCCTGTATTTAGAAACGTCACTATTAAATCCACCGGCACTTTTCTGTTTGATGTATTCCTTTTTTGTTTTGGTAGAAACAAGGGTCAAATTGTTTTATTCATGTGGATCCACATTTGTTTTTTTTCCTGAATTTGCTCAGGATTTATGTATTTCAACAGTAAACTTCAGAATAAGACCCACTTTAAAACTTAGATGCAAAATTCAGTAGGGTATACAGTGCATAAATAAATGTTTACAAGTCCAAATGAAGTACAGGCTCCTTTGTAAATCTCATATTGGGTTCAAAAATAAGTTTAGAAGTTATTTTACATTTGTGATGACTTAATATGTTATTTTTGGGGCCCTAATATGATTTTGGGACTCTCATTTTGGCTTTCCGGTTACTCAACAATCCCTGCTGTGTGCTACCGTTGAGCAGTTACCTCCTCAGTTACGGCTGCTTAGGGTGGGAGAGCTTGTTTTGTTCTAGTTGCTCCATCACAGCTGGCAGAGGTAGTTCCTAAAATGTATTTATTCAAACCATTTTTAAAAAGTTAAATTTTTCCTAAACTACATAAATTAATATTCGAATTTTCTTTCCAAATTCGCTGTATGTGTGCTGTAACTAGCGTTTTTCAAATAATCATAGGTTCTACACATATATCATTATGATATTTATGTAAGTACAGTTAGAAAAAGAAATCAAAGAGTTAGAAAGAGCAAACTAAAGTACTGTATAAAATTTCATTATATGTGTATGTTAACAATTTACTTATCTATTTCCTTCAGATGGAATTTTGGATTGTTTAAAACAGATTGAATTACAAAATCTGCTACTAGGCTCTTTCCTGTACATGTCCATTTGCGCATGTGAACAAGTATTTCTCCAGTGTGTATTCAGGAATTACTGAGTCATAAGATATGGACATTTACATTTCTATTAGATCATTTAAAATTACTCCTTAAAGTAGCTGTTCCAATTTACATTCTCACTAAAAACGAGTGTATACATCCTCTGTGCCTTAGGTAATGCTGGATTAATAGCGTTTTCCTTTTATTCTAGGGACAAATTTATTCCTATTCTAATTTAAATGTTTGACTATGTATAGTTATATGATTTTAGTCATTAGCCTTAAATTTGTAACATATATTTTTAACCAAGTCTGAAATTATTCATATCTTTAGTCTAACCCTGAATAAGACAAGTTACTAATAGATTTTTACTTTCATCTGAAAAGCTCATTCCTAAATTCCAAGATATTTTGTCTCAAATTTTAATTATAACTGCATTTAAATATAAAATTACTGTTATTATCTTATCACAATCATATTTTTTAGTCTGGCCAAAATGTCCTATTGATTTACTTTTTCATTATAGCTACACAGTTTGAATTAGTTTCTTTTTCTTTGAAGTACATACATTATTTATCACTTTCCCCTACATATCTGGAGTTGCAACATTCATTCATTTAACTGATCTAATAGTAGTAAAATATCTGGAAAGTTACATATGTTTTTATTTTTAAATTCTTTTAGGTTGATGGATTAATTCATTGGATGTAAAGGTCTTGTTTTAATTTTTCCATAGAATTTTGAGGCTATTAGGCTTTGAAGTTTACCACCTAATATTGTTAATAATTTGTCTTCTCTTGACTTATAATTCTTTCTTTTTTCTTAATGTACTTCAATTTTAAAGAAATGTGTATCGATGTTAACCTTTAAAAGTAAGTCTTCTCAACATTCAGTGGTGTTTTTCTTTCTGAGGACTCATTTCGTTCTACATTTCAATAAAATTCTGTGGTAATACCTTCTTCAACAAGAACAAACCAATTCTTCCCCATAATATTGCAGTAGCACCTAAATGAATAGTTAAAGCTAAAAAAGAAAAAATAATTTACTTAATCCAGAATTTTTCTCATCCAAGAAATGAGCACAATTTTAGTTTATGCATGAACTTGATAATTATTACATACTATAATAGCAGAAGTTTCATTTCAAAGTTTCACATGTATTTAGCATTTAGTGGTAAGAATACGATGTCATAAAATTTTTAAAGAATAGGAAAAATGGCAAAATTAAGTTATTAGAGTGTCTTACCTTGGGTTTATTCCAGAAATCAGAATCTAAGCCTACAGTTTGGATGCAGGTAATCCGTTTGGGGAATTAATCCCAAAGACCAGGAGTGGAGAACGTGGGAAGAATGAATAGGGAAGAAAGGAACACCAACATAAAGGTGAATAATGAGTTAGTTAAGTCTGTGGAAAATGGGGATCAGTGTTGCTGGGGATAGCATAAGGAAAGTTTAATTATGCATTTTCAGAATTGTTCATTTGAGACACAAATGAGAGCATATGTATCTATTGGCTTTTGCTGCTCACTAATCAAATGTTGGCCCAGAGTTGTTATCACATACTTCCTATTTCCAAGTGTGTGCATGCAAATATTTCCCCAGTTTGGACAGTTGAATGAATTCAACAGACACCACAGAGCATACCCAAGTAGAGCTTCTTTTTCAAGGCAAATGATATGGTCCAGCAAAAGTTAAGAGTTCAGTCAAGTGTCGGAGGTCCCAGAGACTTTCCTTGCACAAGCTTCCCAGTGTCCCACATTTATACACGTGGACTGTGCTCTCTCTCCTGCTCATACCACCGACCTCTGTGTGAGGAATCTTGGCTTTGGGAGACTCAAAGCAGAAGTTCCTCATGACAGTTTTATATATGCTTCTAGCCACTTAATCAATAAAAGCTGACTTAATGAGTAGGCCATTGGTAAACCATCAGTAAAGAACTGATTTGGGGATCACCAGGAGAGTTTCAACTTTCAACTACACTTCATAGGTCTTGTCCTATCTTAGTCAAGAGTCAAAAACCAGACATCTGATATAGAGAGAAAGATTTTTCAAGCCAGCTGTAAATCAACTCTCCATGTGCCAGATGGTCGATCAGATTCCTACAGACATCTGTGTGTAAGAGGGAGAGGATGTTGAAGACATAAAGCAAAATGTATGGGATGTAGCTAAGCAAGGTGTTTTAGGATAAACCTTCAAGTGATACCTGTCACAGCAATGGTGAGCACAAAAGCGTGGGAGAAAATGTGTAGGTAAGGCATGAAAGATACCCAACAAAGAAAAAGTGTGCAATGCCATTTATTGGATGGGGCTGTTAGACTATATTACTTGTGTTTTTTCCTTCTTTTTAACTTTTTAATGAAGTTATGATAGTTTACAACCTTGTGAAATTTCAGTTGTATGTTATTGTTTGTCAGTTGTGTTGTAGGTGCACCCCTTCACCCTTTGTGCCCACCCCCCAGCCCCACTTTGCCCTGGTAGCCACTGATCTGTTCTCTTTGTCTACATGTTTAACTTCCACATGTGAGTGGACTCATATAGAGATTGTCTTTCTCTATTTGGCTTATTTCACTTAACATAACACCCTCAAGGTCCATCCATGTTGTTATGAATGGGATGATTTTATCCTTTTTTATGGCTGAGTAGTATTCCATTATATATATATATAAAACATGCCTTCTTTATCCAATCGTCAGTTGATGGGCACTTAGGTTGCTTCCACATCTTGTCTATTGTAAATAATGCTACAATGAACATAGGGGTGCATGGGACTTTTGGAATTGCTGATTTCAAGTTCTTTGGATAGATACCCAGTAGTGGGATGGCTGGATCATATGGTACTTCTATTTTTAATTTTTTGGGAAATCTCCATACTGTTTTCCATAGTGGCTGCACCAGTTTGCATTCCCACCAGCAGTGTATGAGGGTTCCTTTTTCTCCACAACCTCTCCAACATTTATTACTCTTTGTTTTGGTTATTTTTGCCATTCTAATGGGTGTAAGGTGATATCTTAGTGTAGTTTTGATTTGCATTTCCCTGCTGATCAGTGATGATGAGCATCTTTTCATGTGCCCATTGACCACTCATATATCTTCTTTGGAGAAATGTCTGTTCATGTCCCCTGACCATTTTTTGATCAGGTTGTTCGATTTTTTGTTGTTGACTTGTGTGAGTTATTTATATATTATGGAGATTAACCATTTGTTGGATATATCACTTGCAAATATTTTTTCCCAATTACTGGGTTGTTTTCTGGTTTCAATCCTGTTTTCCCTTGCCTTGAAGAAGCTCTTTAGTCTGATGAAGTCCCATTTGTTTATTCTTTCTATTGTTTCCCTTGTTTGAGAAGACATGGTGTACAAAAAGATCCTTTTAATACTGATGTCAAAGAGTGTACTATCTATATTTTCTTCCAGAAGCCTTATGTTTTCAGGTTTTTACCTTTAGGTCTTTGATCCATTTTGAGTTTATTTTGGTGAATGGTGAGAAAGAATGATCAATTTTCATTCTTTTACTTCTGGCTGTCCAATTTTCCCAGCACCATTTGTTGAATAGACTTTCTTTTCTCCATTGTATGCCCTCAGCTCCTTTCTCAAAGATTACCTGTCCATAGATGTTTGGTTTTATTTCTGGGCTTTCGATTCTATTCCATGGATCTGTGTGACTGTTTTTGTACCAGTACCATGCTATTTTGATTACTGTAGCTTTGTAGTATGTTTTGAAGACAGGGATTGTGATGCCTCCAACTTTGTTTGTTTTTCTCAGGATTACTTTAGCAATTCAGGGTCTTTTGTTGCCCCATATGAATTGTAGGATTATTTGCTCTATTTCTGTAAAGAATGTCATTAGGATTCTGATCGGAATTGCATTGAATCTGCAGATTGCTTTAGGTAGTATGGACATTTTAACTATGTTTATTCTTCTAATCCATGTGCATGGAATGTCTTTCCATCTCTTTATGTCATCATAAATTTCTTTCAGGAAAGTCTTGTAGTTTTCGTTGTATAGGCCTTTCACTTCCTTGGTTAAATTCACCCCAAGGTATTTTATTCTTTTTGTTGCGATTGTGAATGGAATTGTGTTCTTGAGTTCTTTTTCTGTTAGTTTGTTATTAGAGTATAGAAATGCTACTGATTTATGTAAATTGATTTTATATCCTGCAACTTTCCTGTGGTGGTTGATTATTTCTAATAGTTTTCCAATAGATTCTTTGGGGTTTTCTATATATAAGATCATGTCATCTGCAAACAGGAAGAGTTTCACTTCTTCACTTCCTACTTGGATTCCTTTTATTCCTTTCTCGTGCCTAATTGCTCTCGCCAAAACCTCCAGTACTATGTTGAATAAGAGTGGTTATAGAGGGTACTGTTGTCTCGTTCCTATTTTCAGGGGGATGGCGTTCAGTTTTTGCCCATTGAGTATGATGTTGACTGTGGGTTTGTCATATATGGCCTTTATTATGTTGAGGTAGTTCCCTTCTATGCCAATTTTGTTCAGAGTTTTTATCATAAATGACTGTTGGATCTTGTCAAATGCTTTCTCTGCATCTATTGAGATTATCATGTGGATTTTATTCCTCAATTTGTTGATGCAGTGTATCACGTTGATTGATTTTCAGATGTTGAACCGTCTCTGTGACCTTGGTATGAATCCCGCGTGATAGTGATGTATGATCCTTTTGATGCATTGCTGAATTCGGGTTGTCAAAATTTTGTTGAGAATTTTGCATCTATATTCATCAGCAATATTGGCCTGTAGTTTTCCTTTTTTGTGCTGTCCTTGCCAGGCTTTGGTATCAGAGTGATGTTGGCCTCATAGAACATGTTGGGAAGTGTTCCATCCTTCCTAATTTTTTGGAATAGCTTGAAAAGTATAGGTATTAAATCTTCTCTGAAAGTTTTGTAGAATTCCCCAGGAAAGCCTTCCGGTCCTGGAGTTTTATTCTTTGGGATGCTTTTGATTGCTTTTTCAATCTCTTTCCTTGTGATTAGTCTGTTGAGATTGTCTGTTTTTTCTTGACTTAGCTTTGGGATGTTGTAAGAGTCTAAGAATTTATCCATTTCCTCTAGGTTATTCATTTTTTTGGCATATAGTTTTTTGTAGTATTCTCTTATAATCCATTGTATTTCTGTGGAGTCTGTTGTTATTTCTCCCCTTTAATTTCTGATTTTGTTTATTTGAGCTTTCTCTCTCTTTTTTTCTTTGTAAATCTGGCTAGGGGTTTGTCAATTTTTTTAATCTTATTGAAGAACCAGCTCTTTGTTTCATTGATCTTTTCTGCTGTCTTTTTTGTTTCAATAGCGTTTATTTCTGCTCTGATTTTTATTATTTCTCTCTGTCTGCTGACCTTGGGCTTTGTTTGTTCTTGTTTTTCTAATTCAGTTAGGTGTAATTTGAGATTGCTTATTTGGGATTTTTCTTGTTTGTTAAGGTGTGCCTGTATTGCGATGAATTTCCCTCTTAATACAGTTTTTGCTGCATCCCATATGAGTATGGCATGTTATTATTTTCATTTGTCTCCAGGTATTTTTTGATTTCTTCTTTAATTTCTTCAATGATCCGTTGCTTGTTCAATAGCATATTGTTTGGTCTCCACATCTTTGTCCCTTTCTCAGCTTTTTTCTTGTAATTAATTTCTAGCTTTATAGCATTATGATCTGAGATGATGCTTGCTATTATTTCAATTTTTTTTTAATTTATAGAGGTTTACCTTGTTTCCCAAAATATGATCTATCTTTGAGAATGTTCCATGCACACTTCAGAAGAATGTGTATTCTTCTGTTTTTGGATGGAGTGTTCTATATATGTCTATTAAGTCCAACTGTTTTAGCTTTTCACTTAATTCCACTGTTTCCTTGTTTATTTTCTGTCTAGATAATCTGTCTGATGATGTGAGTGGGTGTTGAGGTCCCCTACTATTATTGTGTTATTTTTGATATCTTCTTTTAGGTTTGTTAATGGTTGCTTTATGAACTTTGGTGCTCCTGTATTGGGTGCATAGATATTTATAGTCATTATTTCTTCTTGATGTAGTACCCCTTTGATCATTACATATTACCCCTCTTTCTCTCTCTTTACCTGCCTCATCTTGAAATCTGCTTTGTGTGATATGAGTACTGTGACACCTGTTTTCTGTTTTCTTACATTAGCTTGCATATCATCTTCTACCCCTTCACTCAGAGCCTGTATTTGTCATTGGAGCTGATATGTGTCTCCTGGAGGCAGCAAATTGTTGGATCTTGTTCTCTAATCCATCTTGTCACTGTGTCTTTTTATTGGAGAGTTCAATCCGTTGACATTGAGGTTGATTATTGATGTATGAGGGCTTAATGCTGTCATTCTGTCACTCGTTTTCCTGATTTTCCTCTACTTCCTTTGTTTCTCGTCCTATGTGTTTTAGTCTACCCATTGATTTCTGCAGTTTCTTACGCTGTATTTTTTTGTTTTGTCCTTGTTTATTTTTTGTGTCTCTGTTCTGCTTTTTAGTTTAGTGGCTACCTGAAGATTGTACTCAGAATCTCATGCATACCATCGTCCATTTTCTGATGGCCTCTTATTTCCTTAGTCTAAACTGATTCAGTCCCTTTCCTCCTCCCCTCCTAAGTTATTATTTTAATATCGTATTCCAGCTTTTGTTGTGAGTTTGTGGTTAAAGTGACAAGATTGTCTTTGTTTTTGGTGTTTTCCTTCCCTTTATCCTAATGCTATAGTTGAATATTTGCTATCCTATTCTGATTCTATTTGTCTATTTACTCCTTACTCTGTGTTTTGTGACCCCTTTCTCCCTTTTGGTCTTTTGTCAGCTATGGGAGCCTCCTTGAGGCTTTCTTGTGTGTGTGGTGGGGGGGTATCGTGGCTATGAAGTCCCTTAGCTTTTGTTTGTCTGGGAAAAATGTAATTTCTCCCTCATATCTGAAGGATATTTTTGCTGGATTAGAGTATTCTTGGCTGAAGATTTTTATCTTTTAAAGTTTTGAATATATAATTCCATTCTCTCCTAGCTTGTAAGATATCTGCAGAGAAATCTGCTGAAAGTCTGACAAGGGTTCCTTTGTAGGTTATTTTCTTCTGCCTCCTGCCCTGAGTATTCTTTCTTTGTCATTCATTTTTGATAGTTTTACTACGACATTCCTTACAGTAGGCCTTTTTACTTTGACAAATCTAGGAGATCTGAAAGTTTCTTCTACACACATTTCTCTCTCATTCCCTATATTTTAGAAGTTCTCTGCTATTATTTCTTTGAGCACACTTTCTGTTCCATTCACCTTCTCTTTACCTTCTGTGGTACCTATAATTCTTATGTTGCATTTCCTCATTGAGTTGGAAATTTATTGGAGACTTTCTTCATTTCTTTTTAGTCTCAGTTCTCTCTCCTCCTCTGTCTGGAGCAATTCAACATGTCTATCTTCAATCATGCTTATTTGCTCCTCTATGGTGTCCACACGAGCATTTGGCGAATCCATATTTTGTTTTATCTCTTTCATTATGTTTTTCATCTTTAGTATTTCTGATCGATTCTTCTTTATAATTTCAATCTCTTTTGTGAAGTAGCTCCTGAAGTCGTTGAATTGTTTCTCTATGTTCTCTTTTACCTTATTGAGTTTTTTATGACAGCTATTCTGAATTCATTGTTGTTTAGTTTACTTATTTCTGCATCCCCAAGACTGAATTCTGCATGCTTGTCATTTTCTATCTGGTCTGCAGATTTGATGAATTGCCTGATGCTGGAAGTATGGGTTTTTCCCATTGTGATATTATTTGGTTGCAGTTACAGCCTATCGCCACTGGATGGGGGTCTAGAGCCACATATTCTGAGCCCTCTGCCTTCAAGATGGTGTGGCACGCAGGTTCCGGGGAGTGTTTCCTCTAGCGCACAGTGCGGGTCTCCTGATCAGCTCTCACTATCTGGTCTCCTGGGGTCTTGGCCGATGAGGTCACCCCATGCAAAAGCTTTCACCCAGTTAGAGAGCTTCCCTCTAGGCTGCAAGGGCACTAGGGAGTCTTGGGTGATCCTGCAGATGCACAACCTCTCCCCTACTCCTTCCCTCATGGAGCCTCCTGTGGCAGCGACCCCATTCTTTAGGGGAGGGAGCGAAATTCTATCTTACCCCATTCCAGCTCCTCCAAGGGGGGGCTCCAGCCTCTCCACTCTCTGTCATTTGGCTGCTGTGACTCTCTGAGGGTTCCTTTGGTGTTAGGATATTTCCTTTTAGAATATGGTTGCTCCTTTTTGTTGTATGTTGGAGGGAAGGGAGTCCCTGGCAATCTCACTCCACCATGACACTGATGTCACTTCTGGATCTATATTACTTGTATTTAATACCTAAAAACTGACTATTTGATTATAGGTAGTCTTTCAGTTATCTTATAGAAACAGATCTGCAAATGGTAAGTGTCATATCTTGTCAATATTGCTATAGCACTTCTAAGTACTCTGGGGAAATTTGTTTGTTTTTCATTTGGGAGAGAGTCATAGTACCACTCTGAACCAAAGTAATATTAATAACATCGATCAGAAGAATATATTTGTTTTTTTTATGTCTGGTTCACTGTTTGAAGGAATAATCATTAACTGATTATAACATATTTATAAAATTATTTAGTCCCACATGTATATAAGTTGGCAGTTAGTAATAGAAATATTCCTTCAAGGGAAAATCATAATGAATAATAGTTTTTATGTTTCTTTGGAGACTTAATTCTAACAACATTTACCATTTTTAAGCATACAAGATAGTTCCAAAATATAATGAGTGGCAAGGAAAGATCAGAAATATTTCTTTTACAGCAAAATACTGTTTAATATTTTAAAAAACCTACACTTGTTAAACAATTTGAGGATTGTCAGAAGATGTTCAGCAGAACTGAGTGACTCTGAATTGGAAACAATATCTAGAGGCTCTAAAATCTTTCACAAAATTTAGAAGAGTGATTCGGATCAACTTGTACAGATTAGAGATGCTAGGAATTTCTAGAAAAAAGTGATGCCCTTTTATTTAGAAATAGTGGTAGGATTCATAGAACTTCACTTTTAAATATAGTCTAGAGATTTCTTTTGTTGATTCACACAATTCATCCTCTCCACATAGAGAAAGTAAATGTTCTTATCCATAAAGTACACAGTCATGCATGAAGTTGACATGATCTGTGTCTCATTCTTTCCTTTTGGGAAAATTATGTGCTAGAAGAAATAAATATTACAGAGTTATACAAGTTAAAATTGGAATATAATTGTGAATAAACAAATTATTGCATGTGAGTTTACAAAGAAAAAAGAAAGTTATTTTCTGTAAAGCTCAAATCTCTCTTACAATCAGCCTATTGTTCTATATAGGATCAATTTTGAGAGCTACAACAAATTATACAAATGTATACAAAAGCACAAATATATATTTAGGATAATCAGAAATAACTATTAAAGGACACAAAATGATAAGCACAAACATATACAATTTTTTTGAGGAAGATTAGCCCTGAGCTAACATCTGCTGTCAATACTCCTCTTTTTGCTAAGGAAGATTGGCCATGAGCTAACATCTGTGCCCATCTTCCTCTATTTTATATGTGAGGCGCCTGCCACAGCATGGCTTGATAAGCTGTGCATAGGTCTGCACCCAGGATCCAAACTAGCAAACCCAGGCTGCCAAACTGGAGTGCACAAACTTAACCACTACACCACCAGGTTGGCCTCAAACATACACAATTTTTATTAAAAAATTTAAAAAACACAAAGCAAATTTTATATAGGAGGAAATATAAGTGACCAACAAATAGAAGAAACCATGCTCAAATACAATAGATGCTAAGGAAATACAAATTAAAGCTGAAATAAGGTAGGGTTTGAAACCAAACATACTGTCCAAGTTAAAAATCTGAAATGCAAAGTCTCAGTAAAATGGTTTAACCAAAGTAATTCTGATGCATAATCTGGATAAGACCATAAATTGATATAACTGCTTTGTAACGACATTATCCAGTATATTTGAGTATTTTCATTATCTACCATTTAGCTGTTCAGATATGTGTTAGTCTGGATCCTCCAAAAGCCGACATCAAGGCATGATTTAGCATGGAAGAATGTTATTAGGGCAAGTGCCTAGTGAGAGAAAATAGGAAGTCCTTGAGCCAACCTTGACCGTCTGAGGAATCCCATCTCTCTCAGAAACAAGCTTTCCTGAATATTTCCACTGTACTCCATCATTGGCTGGGAGCTATGGTCTCCAAATAAAAAGGGGGACAGATTTTCAAGAGCAGCTGTTTCATCAATTACATTCTTTGTATTTGGAGCTCTACAGAGTATTTTAATGCCTACTACAGTTCACCACTTGTGCCACACAAATCTATTTCTCCAGACAGGTTCATGGTATAATTCCTCCATGGTTTCCATGTGACTTTTTGCCTGAATGAGTTTAGTGGTCTGAATTATAGCTTCCATCACTTCAGCTGACCTCTGTGCTACAATTGGTACTCATCATCTCCTCCAACCACTATCCATTCTAATTTCCCTTTACCCTAAACTACCACTTAGGTACGTCAAATGGTGCTGTGTCCCAAACCTCCATATTCATCTCCTGCTCAGGTCAGGTTGCCGCACATGTCCATTAGCAGTTAAAATGGGTCACAAGAACATCAAGAGGTATCTAGTTGGATTACTTGGGTTGCGCACATATTTCTTCTTGTCCCCATTGTGTAAAAGCAGCCCTACCATACACTCTGCCAGGATGGTGACTCTTCTTTTCATCTGCCAGTACCTGGGCACAGATTTCAAAATGTCTTGGTAGCAGCTATAACAGGTAATTCACTGATATCCATTTTTTGTCTCCTGGCAAGTGTGTACCCTTCTGTGGTGACCAGTACTTCTGAATCTTCAGATCCCAGGTTTGTGGAAATGGAGAACACCATTCCCCATCTGAATCACTGGAAGTGATGGCAATGGGAGCCCCTCCTACTTCACCTCTAGGGTCATAGAACCATACACCCTTTCCTTTGAGAACATAGCACCATATTGAGGTTTCTGGCTGATGCAGTACATGGTCTGACTAGTGATCCCATTGCTATTTGCCCATCTGTGCATGTCATTCTTCATGAAGTAGGATTCCAGGCTAGAGGTTATGCAGTGGGGGATTCACTGCTTGTGTACCTGGCATTACATAAGCCCCAGAGATTGTACCTGAAACCTCCTCTAACACTGCTAAAAATATCAGACACAGAGCTGCAATCAGGTCTACTATTTAGTTAAGTCTGGGTGGTGTATATACTTTTCCCCATGATTCATCTGATTTTTCCAAAAGGCAGACTGGTGAATTAAATGGAAATATGCTAGGAACCATCCCTCCTGGGATTTTTTATTTTATTTTATTTTTATTTTACATTTATTTATTTATTTTTTATTGAGGTCACATTGGCTTATAACATATTATAAATTTCAGGTGGACATCATTATATTTCAATTTTTGTATAGACTGCATCATGTTCACCACCTAAAGTGTAGTTGTCATCCATCATCTTACACAAGTGCCCCTTTACCCATTTTGTCCTACCCCCACCCTGCCCCTTTACCATCTGGTAACCACCAATCTGTTGTCTCTATCTACATGTTTGTTTACCTTCCACATATGAGTGAAGTCATATCGCCCTGTCTTTCTCCATTTGATTTATTTTGCTTAGCATAGTACCCTCAAGGTCTATCCATGTTGTCACAAATGGCAAGATTTCATCTTTTATATGGCTGAGTAGTATTCCACTGTGTATAAATATACCACACCTTCTTTATCCATTCTTCTGTGGATGGGAATTTAGGCTGCTTCCAAGTGTTGGCTATTGTGGATAATATTGCAATGAACATAGGTGTGCATGCATCTTCTTTAACCAGTGTTTTCATGTTCTTCCAATAAATACCCAGAAGTGCAATAGCTGGTATTTCTATTTTTTATTTTTTTTTAAAGATTTTATTTTTTCCTTTTTCTCCCCAAAGTGCCCCCCCTCAGTACATAGTTGTATATTCTTCGTTGTGGGTCCTTCCAGTTGTGGCATGTGGGACGCTGCCCCAGCGTGGTTTGATGAGCAGTGCCATGTCCGCGCCCAGGATTCGAACCAACGAAACACTGGGCTGCCTGCAGTAGAGCACGCGAACTTAACCACTCGGCCATGGGGCCAGCCCCCCTATTTTTAATTTTTTGAGAAATCTCCATACTGTGTTCCAGAGTTGTTGCACCAATTTCAATTCTCCCCAGCAGCAGTATTTTTAAAGAGTCAACCTCAATTTAAGTTTAGTAAGATATTTTCTCATGATTATTATGTAATTAAGGATTTGGGGGAAGAATACTAGAGAGATGAGATACTTTCCTCAACACATCAAATCAGTGGAACATGATGTCAATATGGCTTATGATACATGATATTAATCTTGGTTACTTGGATAAAGTGATAGCTGCCAAGTTGCTCTTACAGTAAAATTACTATTTTTCTTTTTCCAAACACTATTGTAACTTAGTTGCTAAAATAAGCCTACACTAAAGGGAAAGGAAATTAAACTCTGTATCTCAAAGGGAAGAGTATCAAAGAATCTGTGGACATTCATTACAACAATCACAGTAGTTAATAAATAATTTGGAGGAGATACCTTGAAGCTATGCAAATATTCTGCTTATCCTTGAAGTTTAGCATGCTAATTTTATCATTAACTGTGGATGTTGTGTACAACAGTTATTATTGTGGTGTTACTGGTGATTTTCTGCTTTCCACATTCCTTCTACATTTACTATTTGGAATTCTGCTAGGAAGATTTGGTTTTTTCTCCCCTATTTATTTATTTAATTACTCATTTATATAATACTGTAATATCTTTATACTACTGCATAGCAAAAAACTACAAATTTAGCAGAATAATACAACACACATTTATTAGCCCTCAGTTATGTAGATAATATCTCTGGCAATGTCCAGTCAGGGGATCGCAAGGGTGAAGTCAGGTGTCAACCAGGCTAAATTCTCTGGAAACTTGAGAGAAAAATAATCATTTCTAAACTCACTCCTCTTGTTAAGAGAATCCGGTTCCTGTGGTTGTAGGATGGAGGGCCCGCTTTCTTTGCTGGATGTCAGATGAAGGCTATTTTCAACTAGTGACCACTCTCAGATCCTATTGACATGACCCTCAGTAGGCAATTCACAGCATGAATGTTTGCTTTCTTTTGGACAGATGGAGGATCTCTCAGACTTACTCTTCAATGGCCAGTGATTGAGAACTCTGTGCTCTAAAGATGCTCATGTGATTATGTCAGGGCTATTTGGGTAATCTCCCTTTCTTAAGGTCAATTTTATCATATAACGTAGCCTGGTCATGGGAAGGCTATCCATTACAGTCACTGTCCTGGAAATTATGCAAGATGTATACACCAGAAGGACTGAAAATCTTGGGGAGGATCTTATATCTTGCCTAAAACAGAATGAACTCATGGGTATTTATTTTATGCTTTGGACTAAAATCCAATACTATCATCACTTATTTTGTTGCTGTACTTGTACCAGTTTTCGTCATTGAAAGTTCTTTCAGGTTGCATGTCACATTCTTTTGACATACCCACATCCCTTTATTTGTTTACCACTCCTTTACTTTATGACACTGCAAGAAGCTTCAGGCTCACCTTGTATATCCCTTGAACAGCATTAGAATATGCCTCTTCACCTATGTGACTTGGTTCCTTCTACTGGAGAATTATTTTTAAGAAAACAAGATCATGGTGGTGTGCTTATTGTTACTGAGGTCTTCTTGCCTATAAGACCTCTCAGATGGAAGAGTAAGAAAATATTTGTGTGCAGACTAACTCATGTATCTGTCTATCTATCTATCTATCTATCTACCTACTTACCTATCTATCATCTGTCAATCACATATCTGTGTATCCATCTGTATCTATCTTAAGCTAAACATGAGTTCATGTTGATGACTCCAAGCCAGAAAGAGAGCTCTCACCAGGAACCAAATCTGCCAGCACTTGATGTTGGACTTCTCAGCCTTCAGAACTACGAGAAAAAACTTTTGTTTATGCCACCCAGTCTATGGTATTTTGCTTATGGCAGCCTAAGCTAAGACAGATTTTCAACATCTTTTCACATGCTTAGTATTTATTTGTGTACCTTCTTTGATAGGTTGTCTGTTTATATTGTTTGCCAAGTTTTTAACTGGATTTTTTCTCATTCATCGATTTTAAGGATTCTTTGTATATTTTAATATGATTTTTTGTCAGATATTTATTTTTCAAGTAATTTCTTTCTTTCTCTGGCTTGTCTTTTCATTCCATTCATGACTTTGTACAAAGTAGAAATTTTTAATTTGAATAAAGTCCAAATTATCAATGTTTTCTTTCATCGATAATGTTTTTGGTGTTGAATCTAAAAGTTAATCACCAAACCTAAGGCCAATTAGATTTTCTCCTTTGTTTTCTTCTAATTTTGCTATAGTTTTAAATTTTGGGTGCAAATCTATGAAAATTTTGAGTTAAATTTTGTGTAAAATGTGAGCCTGTGTAGAGCTTCATGTATTTTAATACATGAGCTTCCAAATGTTCTAGGCCAATATACTTAAAAGACTATTCTTTCTCCGTTGAATTGGCATCACAGTCTGAACTAAAATCAGTTAACTGTGTTTGTGTGTATCTATTTCTGTGCTCTCTATCCTGTTCCAAAAACCTATAGGTCTGTTCTTTGCCAGTACATTGCCTCAATTACTGTAGATGTTTAGTAATTCTATTATTCAGGTAGTGTGAATCCTCAGGCTATGCTCTTTTTTTATTTTTGTTTTAGAATTATCCTGGCTATTCTAGTTCCTTTGGATTTTCATATTAATATTAAAACAATTCATCAATATATATAACTAGCTAGCTGGGATTTTGATTGGAATTGCTTTGAATTTATAGATTAAATTGGGAGGAATTGATATCTTAACAAAACTGAATCTTTCAATCCATAAACGTGGATATCTCTTCATTTACTTAAATATTCTTTTATTTCTTACATCAGTGCTTTGTAGTTTCCCATATACAGAGCCCATACATAATTTGTTAGGTTAAAACCTAGCAAATGAAATGGCTTTCATTTGAAATGAAATAAGAATTTCATTTTTTTGTTGTTGCTATACAAATAGTAATCCTTTTTAAATTTAAATTTTCATTGTTCATGCTGGTAGATAAGAAAGCAATTGACTTTTGTATATTGACCCTATACTTTTCTCCCTTGTGATATTCACTATCAATTCCAGGAGACTTTTTGAGATTTTCTATGCAGACAGCCATGCCATCTGGGAATAAAGAGTTTTATTTCTTCCTTTCCAATATGTATACATTTTAGTTCTTTTTCTTGTCTCATTTATGCACTCACCAGAACTTCCAGTAGGATTTTGAATAATTGTGGTAAGATAAGACCTCCTAGTCTTGTTCTTGATCTCAAGAGAAAAACATTCAACTTCCCACCATTAAGTGTGATGTTAGCTGTAGGCTTTTTGTACATGTTCTTTATCAAATTGAGGAAGTTTCCCATTCTACTTTTCTGAGAGTTTATAGCACACATAAGAGTTGGATTTTGTTCATGCTTTTTCTGCATCACTTGATATCATCATATTATTTTTCTTGTTTACTCTGCTGATATAGTGGGTTATACTGCTCGATTTTCAAATGTTGAACTAGCCTTGCCTAGCTGTAATAAATGCCACTTGGTTGTGGTGTACAAGTCTCTTTAAACTTTGTTAGATTTGGTTGGCATCTATGTTCATGAGAGATATTGGTCTGTAATTTTCTGTTCTTGAAGTGACTTTATTTGTTTTGATAGTAAAGTAATACTGGCCTCAGAAAAATTTAGGAAGTTTTCTTTCTGGTTCTACATTCTGGAAGACATTCTGGAGAATGGATATTCCTTCTACTTAAAAAGTTTGGTAGAATTCACCAGTGAAACTGTCTTGGCTTGGTGCTTTCTGTTTCTGAAGGTTATTAATTGTTAATTTAATTTTTAAAGTAGATATAGAGATACATGGTATTTTTCTCCATCCTTTTACTTTTACTACGTATTTACATTTTAAGTGAGCTTCTTAATAATAGGACAAATTTGGATATGACTTCTGACAACTTCTTTCACTGGTATGCTAACCTATTTACCTTTAAAGCCATCAGATCATTTTGCTAGCTGTTTTCTGTTTGTCCCATTTTTTCTTTGCTTTCTTTTCCTATTTTTCTGCCTTCTCTGACTTTGATTAATCAGTTTTATTATTCCGTTTTATCTCCTCTAGTGACTTATTATTTATATCTATATTTAAAACCTTTTTGTGATTGCCTTAGGATTTATAATATATATTTTAAATTGTTCTGAGGCTATCTTCAAATAATAATCAACTATTTCACATGAGGTATACGAACCTTATATTCCCAAATCCTACTTTCTATCCCTTATTACCTTGCTTTTCCCTAGACATTGCTATAAAAACACACTACACTGTGGTTTCTGGTATCTCTCGTAATACAGTGTTTTTTCTCTCCATCTAGGTTCAGGTCTTACATCTCTGTCACTCCTCAGAGAGAATCTGTCTCTTGTAGCCTCACTAGCTGTATCCCACTGTTATTTTTATTAAAAGCTTGCTAGATTTGTGCTGGGGGCGGGGCACAGGGACTGGGGCTTTCTTCGGTGGTCTGACTGGGCCTTGGTCTTCCTAGGTACTGAGAACCCGGTTAGCAAGTGTGTGCCGTTTACAAATGTTACTGTCCCTCCTCCACGGGTAATGCTGGGCCCAGCGTACATTTCCCATCCCTCCCCAGCTGCGGTCGATTTCTAGTCTGTACTCAAGCTACAGGTTTTTCTTTGTTTGTTTTTGCCCTTTTCTCTGCAGATTAAGGCTTTCCTCAATGAAACAGATGGAGAGATAGGTTCAGGCAGAGTTTCTTATGAGCATATTATTTTGGGACACTTAAAATTAAAGAATTTTTAATTTGTAATAGATAAAAACTTTCTAGCCATGAAATTGAAAATGTATGTTGCAGTACTAAGTACAAGGGCTATTTTATGAGGCTATAAATCCAGGAATTAATAAACAAGATAATGTTTACTGCTAATGGTCAATTAGCATATTATTTTCCTCAGTCAGTTAAATGGCTAAAACAAATGTAATTTAGCTTGTTTATTTCTGTTCTTATAAGACAGTAATAATCTCTAAGCATGGAAAGTAGTCAAAGCATAAATAAATCCATCATATGTATAAATTTTCAGCTTTATGGCATTTTAGTTAAGAATTAACAAGTAATACAGATTGTCTCATTATGAGAAAAAAATATTCTCCCATGTTTTAGTTGAAATCAAGAAATGCAGTGATGGATTTTAATAAATTTATAGCGCATATCTTAAGATATGACTTTTCTTTATTATTTCAAATAATTCACACTTACCTTTCTAATTTTACAGAGATTGAAAAAGATGCAAAAATTTTAAAATGTTAATGCAATTAGAATGACTATATTACTTATTCTGCTGTAGTCATGGACTTCCATTATAAGTAATATACTACTTAGGACATACTGGAAGAAAGACAAATAGATGGAGGCAAAATGACAAGACATGTCAACAGATGACACTTATTTTCAAGACAGAGTTGAAGGAACTAACTGAAGTATTTGACAGGTAACGGAACAACTGTCTGAAGAACTTCTTTAGAGAGATTTTTTTCCACTGCTGACAATGAATTTTAACAAAATTCTGAAAAATGAGGATGGGTTTTTGTCTCTCCATTTTTGGAGGAAGAAGAATGGATTTTTGTGAGTAGTTTAAAGTTAATGAAAACAACAATTTAAAGTTTCAGCTTACATATGTATCCCCAATGCTTCCAGAAAATGCTTTCACACGTGTTGGTGATCTTTTATGACCTTTGCTGACTTTCTTAAGGCTTATTCATAACCTAACTTGCAGAGAGGGTGAAGAAACAACAGCAACAACAAAATGGGGTGTAGGCTGTCAATGCAGTGCTCTGTCAATTATAATGGAACAAAAAGGAAATTGTCTTGCCTAATAAGATTGATGTCTATTTGAAAACGGAGAATTGGGTGATCAAATATTGTGGTCTTCTATTTTCCTTTAATAAATCCAGCAATGCTTACATAGTAAAAGTGTATTTTCAGAAAACACACTACTTTTGCCCTGGGTATTGGAAGACAGATGTTATTGTAAAGAATTTGCAGTGTTTTGCAAAACAACATATTAAATGATTTGATTCCTAGAGCAGCTCATTTCCTTTATGTGACAGGCAGAGATCAGAATATATTAAACTCCTTTCTTACTAACAAGTCCTTTTGCTGCTCATCTTTACAATTTTCTACCTCATAAACTTTTGGAAAAAGTTGATAGAATTTTATTAGTGATTACCATGTGATGTCAACAGGAGCAACTACTAGCGTTAGACACCATCGAGTAAGGCTAGTGCAGTTTTTTGAGAAGTTGGGATTTGATTATTTCATCAAGGTGTAAAATAATGACTCTACTAGAATAACGAGCCATATTGGTTAAAATATTTCAAATTTTGAGAGCACATGAGATAATCAAATATGTATTTAACCTCAAATAATTTCACTGAAGTTTTCCATTTGTAGTACTTCCCTGTGATTATATTTTGTTTAATCAGAAGTAAGATCTCTTTTCCAAACATTACTTTTTAAATTAAACAGAAATACACATAAAAAAGAAGGAAGAATCTTGTACTACAAGGTTTCTTTTACTGAACCTAACATTTTTCATAATTTGACTAAATATCAAACATGACTACATTTTCCTCCATTTAAAAAGGGGAAAAGAGGAAAGATTGAATTTTAAAAATCACAAAAAATGAATTTTCAGGGCAAGAATTCTTTCTGTGGGAGAATCAGACTCCATTGTGCTCAATGATCTTCCAAAGCTCCATGTGAATGATAATCCTATTTCAAATTGTGCTATGGAATCTGAAGCCTGAAATGTGGGAAAGCAATAGCTGGGACATGCTGCAACATGACACATTGAGTGGATGCAGAATGACCCCCTTACTGTCACACTCAAACACATAGAAATTTTAATTAAAATTAAAAAAAAATCTGTCCAATTCTAAAAAAGAAAAGGGAAAACTTTTAACTTCTAGAATTGAAAAAAAAGGGCAAAAATTGTGAGGTAAGTAAGAGCAATGACATAGAAAGCCAGGGTATCAGATATAATTTCAGTTTTAGGCCCTGCTTTTAAATCTGAGAATAGAGATCTATCAGTGATTACTGAAATCAATCTAGTGGGTAGTGTCAGAAAAAATATCTGAATGTTAAAATTAGGCAATGAATTTCTTAGTGTACTCTCAGTAATCTGTGCTTGAGTTGACCTTAGTCGAGGATTTATTGACAGTTGTTTTCTTTTTGGTTTAGGAAGATTAACCTTGAGCTAACTTCTGCTGCCAATCTTCCTCTTTTTGTTGAGAAAGACTGGCCCTGAGCTAACATCCGTGCCCATGTGCCTCTATTTTATATGCGGGATGCCTGCCACAGCGTGGCTTGCCAAGCAGTGCCATGTCCGCACATGGGATCCAAACCGGCGAACCCTGGACGGCTGAAGAGGAATGTGCAAACTTAACTGCTGCGCCACCGGGCCGGCCCCTGACAGTTATTTTCTAAAGGCACATACGCAGAAGTTAACTTGTAGATTTTTATTTGGGAAATGGGGAAATAATTGATTCCCCTAGATATAATAACACCAAGAATTACAGTTTATTGCCTCGTAGGTCATTAATCAGTTTGTATCTTACCTTGTGATTTTATCCTAATGTTCCTTTATGCAATTTCATGTTAATAGTTAGTTTCTAAAATTCCCATTTGAGCCTGTCTTCATATGTTACTAGCTCCCTTATAAATAGGGCAAATAACATTATTGAAGAGTCTTTATTTTTTATTTGATGGTTGTTTTTGTCCACGTTTGGAAATTATACTTGAAGAGTTCTGAGTAGCATTAATCAGAATGAATCTCTCACGAAAAAGGTAAGTTTTATTCTTGAAAAGATGTGGTTTTGTGTTTGTGTGTATGTCTGTATTTGTGTATACTAGATTACAATGCAAATGAAAACTCCTTACTATTTCAAAGTCATCATTCTAGGGTCTAGGGTTTGTGATCTTAATATCTATTAAAATAGTTTAAAAACAATCTATTGGCAGATGTTGAGAACTAAGGCACTTGCCAAAAGCTGGAAACACAAAAAAGCTGTGTTTTTTGTGAAACCGGACCTAGAAAAACTTCTTCTAAACTGGCTGAACAAAGCAGAAATGTACCTATTCATTCCTTCTAACCATGGTTAGGGAAAAAGAAATCACAAAAGAAAAATTTAAAACACAAGCTTAAATTATGAAAGTACACGTATTCTAAATGTGTGCTACATGGTTATGTGAGAACCCCAACCATAGATTTAAACATGTAATTGATTTGTTCTCGAAACCTTCCCTGCAAAAGCAAATTCAAAACTTCTCTGTAGGTGTATATCAATAAGAGCCTCCCACAGAAATAAAATTAGCTTATAATAGAAAAGCTCAAATGACGTATTAAACAAACTATTTTAAAAGAAATTAAATATAAAACCTCCCAAAGTAATTATTATAACAATAGAGACTGAAAATTCTAAATGATATTATAAAACATATATATATGAAAAATTTGCAGAAAGGAATACACATCTTAATGAAAAGAATGAACAATATTAAAAAAAGGTCAGTAGGTTTAACATTAAAAGTAGAGAGACTACTTCATCTTCAAGATTTAGGCTGTTTGAAATACTAGACATTTAACTATAAAACTCAGAAAACTAGAGCTTAGTATTTATTCGGGTGTGAATAAGAGAACCTGGATTCATATCTTTGTTCCACATTTGCTACCTATGGAACCCTGAATAATTCCTCTACGCTCCATAACCCATATTTCTTTTATTAATAATACTCATAGAGTTTCTGTAAGGATATTTACTATTAGAAAAACCCCAAACATATAATAGTGTCTGGAACAGATCTTAGCCATAAATATTATTATTAATATTATCATGATGATTCAACTCTTTATGGAAGTTAATTCTGATACATATAGAGATATCACTATTTACTTAGAGAAAGTAAATTCTTCTGCATTGCTGTTATTTTTGGCTTTTCAGATGATATTTTTTGAAAAAATATATTATCTGAAACTAATATACTAATTCACTAAGCATTAGATAAATAAATGGAAAAAAGAAAACTTCTTATAACAATTCATACAGGTCTAACTTAGATATAGTTGAAAAACTACACAATATTTGTCAGGAGATTTCTCACTGCTCATTTTACACATTACATCTTGTTATTGACATTTTTTAAAACTCTTAGTTTTCTTTTTCATTATTAGAATTGAAGGGTGAACTTCAACCATATTAGGAATAAACAGAAACGTTGCACATCTTTCAAAATTTTTGTGTTAGAAGATTAAACTTTTCTGGTGCAATTCAAATATCTTTGTCATAAAAGTAAATATGACCACCCTATGTAAGCATAGCTATGCTTTTTCTATTAATATTTACAAATGGATACATAAATTTAATAACACTTTCTGTGAAATTGATTGCCCACTCTGGATATGCACTTTTTCTGGGAGAAAATATGAAGTTGTCAAAGGAGAGTCAAATATAATAATTCTTGGTAAGAAATATTTTCACAAAATTAATATGTCTTTCTTCTATGCCTGTTTCTCCATGACGAAAGTATATTTGCTGACTTCTTAATGAACAGAAACATTTTATTTCCCCATATATAAGTATTATATTACTAGAAACACAATGAATTTACCATTGAGGCTATCTTGTAGTCCAAGGAGAAACCAGTTCCTCAGTCGTGTTTGAATACACGCGGAGAGAGGACTGGGGATAGCGTATCGGGAACACTGCAGGCACCTTTCCTGTTTTGCCTGATCAAGCTTCCTCACTTCTAGTAGAATAAACTTCCCCATTTTGGTGAAATTCGTCTCCCATCACCAAAATCACAAATTTCAAATGGATATCCTTATATTCTTAAAGACGCAGTCACCCATAATTGAATATGCACTAATTGAAAGCATTCTCTAAATTATTTAAATTAAGAACTACGGAACCTTTCCTTCTCTGGAATTGGTGTATGTGAAGTTCAGATGATTTACCTGGCCATCTTCACACACGGTTAGAAAAACTTTCATCTGTAATAAAAACAAGTAAAACAACCATGCAGACAAAAACAGTGACTCAAAAAGGAGAGAGAATTCTGATGGCTTTTGACTCCCTGCTATCAATTTTCCCTGAAGACAAGCTGTCTCCATGCCCTCCCCTGAGATTTGTCTGTAACTTTCCTTAGCTTATGTGAGAAACCTCAGCATCATTTCCAAACCAACAATACCATATGAACACTAGTTAAAACTTCATTTCTATGTCTTGAATACAAAAGATTTATGGCTATTAGGAAATTTTAAAACTTTCTGTCTTAAGAATCTGTCATATAAGTGGCATACGTATGGAATTAAATAATTTTAATATTCATTCTATGAAAAGATATTCTCCAGAATTGTGTTTGAGTACTATAATTCCCCAGGAGATGACTGAACTTTGTTAAGTGAAGATAACAAAGAAAACCATTATACATTTGTAAATGCTAACTTTTCCTAATATATGGGGGATATATAAATATTCTTTGTATTTTTAATGTATTTTATTCCTTTTGAGGAACAAAAATAGAAACAATGTTGTATTGGAAAAAGAATGTAAAGTTTAATATTTCTCTCTAAATTGCAAATCCTCCCATTAGAATTATCACTAATTTTTGAAGAATTATTGAAAATTCCAGCAAACAATTATTTCCTTTAAAAATAACACTGAATTCATTACATAATATTAAGGCATTGTTTTATAGAAGTCTCTAGAATTAGAATGATTCTAGTCTACATTATGTTACATCATCATTTAATGCAAATGGGATCCTTCAGCAAATATTCTATCTTAAATTCTAGAAAAAGGAAAACATGTTACGCTTCAGCACTTTTACAATTGCTGAAGTGCTTAAGAGCTAATGGTCTACTTGTACTAGCTTGCTTGACCTACTGAACGGCATTTTTAAACTAATGATCTAAAGAGTAAATGCACGTCAATATAAAATCATTAGTTTCTTACTTCATTTAAAAGAACATTTTCTTGACAATGAGACTATTTGGACTCACAATATAAAATGAATGAAACATTTTCTGATTTAGTTTAACATTAAAGAAATATTGGAAAATATTTCATGTCCTACAAACTGAATTCTGATGATTATTGTTCGTGGCTTAATATTAAATCTTTCAAGTTGCATGTATCGTTTATGCTTTTTCTTATATGAGAAGCATGTGGAGGGACATTTGTCTTCTCTGTATTGAATCTTCTCCAGGAGTTTGGTGTTTTTAAGTTGTAATTTCACATCTCATGCTAAATCATAGAAATATATATTTTTACTCAAAATAATATAGTTTATATTGCAAGATATAGCAAAGGGAATATAAATTATTTTTATGTTTGTTCAAAAATTTTTCATTATAATGTTCATGTGAAAAATAAAAATAATAAGATAAAATACAATATCTCATTTTTGTACTCAGTCTTTCTGAGTATGATAATCACTAGTAACTGTACAGAAATATATAAATATGTAATTTCGGGTTTTAGGGAAAAACATGGTTATGCAAACGTTATACTACCAAAAGTTTTCTATCAACTTCAATGTTTTAATTTAGGTATATATTGTGAAGTGTTTATCACACATGGCCAAGGAATGCTTAATCTGAATCTTCTATGAATTACCATGAGTAAATTACAAGAATCCTATTTCTGGGTTGATAGATCTTTAGTAAAATCTGTCTGAAAAAATAAATCTTCCAAGGCAACTGTAACATGAGGCAATCCTGTTGCAAATATCTAGAAGATAAAATAATTTAAAATAGCTCTGCACTCTTAAGTGTTAGCACCTGTTCTCACCAAATTCCAATCAAGTATTGGGTTAAAGTAGCCACAAAAAGCCCTACAATGTTTAAAGTTGGTCCTAGTCCTACTATAAGAGATGAACCCTGATTGGACATATGACTAGGAGCTGGTGCCAGGTTTTAGCATTATCATAATGTCAGGTATTATATGCAGAGTCATTATCCTACCTAAAGAACTAGGTGAGGAAAGAATAGGGCAGCTAATCTGATATAATGGTGTTAAAATATACTGAACGAAAAGTCCAGGAATATGTTCAGATGACAAAATTGAAAGACAGATGTCAGGCTCAATAGAAAACTATGTGAATAATCTTACAATAACTAAGGCACACTGTCTCTTCTGGCAATTTGAAGCTCTCCATCACTGACCCCCTGTGTTGTCATCATGATGTTGTTCCATAATTAATAAGTAAATAGATAAGAAATAAAAATAAATATGTATTTATTCAGAAAATACATTTATATGTGGACTTAAAGCTTACTCGATTCCTGGGGAAATAAAAGGTAAATTAAGAGTAAAATGAGAACAACGAGTAAATAAAAGGCACTGATGATTGAATGAAAGTAATATGAAGCAGAATGTATAAAGAAATGATTGATGCATTTTCAGCAATTTGCAAAAGATCACATACTCAAACATACTCCTTTGTTTATTCATCTAATAAATATTTATTGAGGATTTACTTTGTGTTAGGCACAAAGACAGGGCCCAATTATGCAGGAGCTAAAACACTGGTGAAAGATATATATTTATGGTCTACTGAAATAATATTATGTGAAAATATCAAGAGTTAATTGAGTTATGTTAGAACAGTAATTTAAAACAGAAGGAAGGAAAAAATCCTGCTTTGGGTTAGTATCGAGAAGTTGGAATAAGACTAACTTTACCACCAAAAATGACTATAAAATCTAGATAAGAATATCAAAATAAAACCCAAACCCACAGATGTTTAAAGTCATTGGAGAACAACCAAGGCATCCAGGACTTGAGGGGCCAAGATGTCAGAGAGAAATGAACACATTGAAGTTATCCCTGCATTTCCTTAAAGACTTGTTGTGAATTGCAGTGCAGAGCAAAAAACTGAACAAATGCCACAAACTCGCATTTACAGCTATCTCACAAGTCTGGGGAGACAAAAATATGTGAATTCGTTGATACATATTAGCCAATATTTGAGGGGAAAGATCCTAGAGAGAAGGCATTCATAGAGAAGAGAATGCATATTCTGTTGAATGTTACCCAACAGCAAGTTTTTGCTGCCTAAATTAAACATACTTGGTGCTGAACGCAGTAAGCAGGCAGGAATGAGATGTCACTCAAGTTCAGCCATTTAATGGTACTGGAATGAAATAAAACCAACCAACATCTGGATTTCTGGGTTGAACAAGAACTTTGCTGGGCACATATTTAGTAAGATTTTGGTTAGAACTCTTAAAGAGCTGTAACCAAGGAAGGACCTACCTTTACCAGAATAAGATGATCTGCCCTTACTTTATCTGACAGCCAGAAATGAAAATACTCTCTCGATAAAGATGACACAATGCAGAGCCTCAATAATTTTTTGTAATCAATGTAAGTAATCAAAACTTTGCCAGGCATGCAAGAAAATATAAAAAATTATTGAAAACAGAAAAAAAAAACAAATAAAAGAAACTGACCCATAAGTAAGCTAGACACTAGGGTTTTAATACAGAAGTGGTAAAATAAGTATGAATAAAATGTTAAGAAATTAGAAAATATAGAATATTGCCAGAAAATAAAACATATGGAGAGTAAAATAGACATGATAAAATTGAGAAAAAATTCAAAATAGACAATTTGATAAATAATATTAGCAGCAGAATCAACAAACCAAAAGAGAAAATTAGTAATATGTAAAATACACCACTGAATAATTCAGAGTGAAGCACAGAGAAAGACTGGAACAATACAGAAGAGAGCATGAGAGACTTATAGAAGATAATCAAGTGTTCAAATATACAAGTGATCGAGGTCTCAGAATGTGAAGAGAGAGAAAATAAAGCAGTATCAATATTAGAATATGTAGTAGATGAGAATTTTCCAAACGTGGTGAAAGATATCACATTCATGAAGTTTGAGACACCAGTAGGGAGAAAAGAAAAAAAAGAAATGGTTAAAGAAAGCATAGAAATATTGTTGGAAAAGGATAAAGGTAAAGAAATATCACAAAGGGGTTTATTACAGGAAGATTTAACTGCTCCCTATACTGACTGTGGCTTTAGCTCCATGTGTTAAAATCCGTAGTACCACACACTACAAAAAAAAAAAAAAGATTGATATTATGAAATCTTAGTTTAAAACAAAATATTAAACAAATGTAGAAATGTGGTACATTATCTTCAATGTAACAAGATTGACAGCAATAATGTTTTTGCAATAGAAATGATGAATCCTAGTATAAAAGGGAATGAAATGTTAAAAAATAGCATTTCACAGTTCTTGAATGTTCTGTCCTGACTTTTGTTCATTCTTTTTCTACCTCTCTTTGCATTTCAATTTGGGACACTTCTGCTGACATATATTCAAATTCACTGTTTTTCTTTGGGTGTGTCCAGTGTAGCGATTAGCCTATCAAAGCATTCTTCATTTCTATTACAGAGTTTTCCATTTCAAGCATTTTCTTTCAATTTCCCTTTTAGAGTGTCCATATCTATACTGACATTGCCATCTGTTCTTGTATATTGTTTAATTTTTCCATTAGAGCTCTTAGCATATTAATCAAAGTTATTTTAACTTCCTTGTCTCATACTTCCATCATACGTCTCATATCTGAGTCTAGTTCTGAAGATTATTTTGTCTCATTAGAGTATATTTTTTTCCTGCCTTTCTGCATGATTTTTAACTTCTTTATTGAAATACATTTTGTTTTGAGTAGTGGGAATTGAGGAAAATCGGCCTTTACTGTGAGGATTTATGTTAATCTGGATAGGAATTGAGAGATGTTTATTATTTTCCATAGCTATGTGTGTCAGGGCTTCAAGTTCCTCAAGTGTCTTTGTTTTTTATCTTCCATTTTGATTTAGGATCTTTCCCATGTACTCCTTCTCATAGAGAGTCTGTGTCTTGCAATTCTTTCAGTTATAATCCATTGTTTTACTGGAGGCTTGTTGATGTGGTTGGGGAGAGAGGAGTGTTCTATATTCATCTAATTACTGCTTGCCCTTTAGGTGGCCCTGTGTCTTAGGGGTGTGACCCTCGTAAGTATTTCTTTCCTTCTTCCAGAAGTATAACTTTTTACCCCTGGCATTCTACTCCTTTCCCTGGCTGCAGCATTCCTAATCTATGTCCTTCAAAGTATTTTCTCAGAACAGTGTAATTAAGTTGAAAGTTAATAACAAAAAGATTAAAATCTCTAAAAATTTGTAACACAATGCAACATATCAAAACCTGGGAAATTGAGCAGAAGCTGAGAAAATATGTAACCTATGATCTCTATATTAACAAGAGGCGAAAATTAATGCTATAAGAATCTATCTCAAAATTAAATTAAAAGAAAGTAGTAAGAACTAACAATGAAGCTTAAGAAATTAATAAAAAGTGGGAAAACTATATAACAGGGATGGATAGGTGAGAGATAGACAGATAGATTGATGGATAGGAAGATAGATGATAGACAGATAGATGATAGGTAGGTTAGATAGATGATTTTTTCTTTAAATTTTCAGTGCAGAACATTGTTGACAAAATATATATGGAAAGAAATAATTACAACTTCAGATAAGTATATATAACATTGTTCAGTCTAGGCATAAATTAAAAAACAAACCAAACTTACATGAAATATGAATGAAATAACTAAGTAAATTTTATTTATTTATTTATTTGGCAAAAATTCACCCTGAGCTAACATCTGTTGCCAATCTTCCTCTTTCTTTTTTTCCCTCTCCAAAGCCCCAGTACATAGTTGCATATTCTAATTATAAGTCGTTCGAGTCCTTCTATATGAGCTGCTGCCACAGCATGGCTACTGACAGACGAGCGGTGCATTTCCACACCAGGGACGTGAACCCAGGCAGCCAAAGTGGAGTGTGCCAAATTTTACCACTAGGCCATCAGCGTTGGCTCAAGTTAATTTTAAAAGGAAATGTTTGGCATCTCTCCTGGATTTATGAAAGAAATATAATTATAAGCAACATAGGGTACATTGTACTGACTGCCGACAGTCTTAGCATTATAAATATGCTGCCTCTTAGCTGTGTATGTATACCTATTTGCCCAATTATGAGTATTTAAAATGACTTTTACTATTTAGAATAAATCACTAAGATTTTAAATTGTGTTAATTAAATCAATGGATTTTAAATCAATTACTTTTTATATCTACTATCTGTTTTTATTCAATCCACCATTATGTTTAGAGGACAAGAATTTTGAATGTCAAAAGAATCAATGTTTGGGCCAAACCTGATGCCCTAAACTTTAAGAATAGATGGTAAAAGTAAATTATTGGAAGTGCTACATGTCACCATGGAATATCTTTTGTGAGGTTATTCATGTCTAAGTCCAAAGCAACTTCCCGTAACCTTCAGAAATGGACAATTTTAAAACACGATTTCTTAAGAAACACCAAACCTCAACCAAGAATAAACAAAATCTTAACTTTGTTGCAGGTCTCTTTAATAATTATCTGTCTGGTTAGCTTTTTATCTTCAAGGGGGTAGGACTTCCTTTTGGCACTATAAAGATAAATGGTAAGATAGGTTTATATTCTGGCCCTTGTTGCTAATGATTTATTGGAGCACCACAAGCTCTCTCCAGTTCCTGTGAAGGCACAGTCCAACGGCTATGAAAACGTATTGAAAATTTACATTAGCATGGAAGTATTTTAAAGTGAATTATATTTTAAAAGAATAAATTTGAATAATTCAATGGTTCATCCATGTCCAGTTTTTAATTTTTATGACCTAGTCATATGAAAACATTTTTCTGAAGTTTTCTATACAAACAGGCAGGGAAACTGTAGTCTGTCTTTCTCAATTAGTGAAAAAATACAGTATAGCCAGAAAATTGTTTGTAAAGTATGTTTTTATTTGAAAAGTGTTTCTAATTGTATTACCTTTTCAATGTATTTCACGAAGGTTGTAAAAGTACCTTAGATGGAAGTGAATACGCATACTAATCCTGGCATGAAGTAGAAAATACATATTTAGATTTGGTACTGTTTTGATTTGTCATTTTAACCTATATATATACTTATGAGGTGAAAACATCAGGAGACCCATCTGCTGGTAAAAAGAGGACCTGTGGACACATCTTTATTTCTCCTGTTATTTAAGGAATCATACCATAATTTATTAACTGAAGAAGCTAGGTTATTTAGAGCCATACCAATGCAACATCACTGGTAAAGCAAAGAATACCAAGAAAATAAAATTGGTTGCCTGAAGTATATGTATATTGGTGTTTTTCTCTTAGTTTTAAGGGCATTAACATTTTATTTTCAATTTACAAACAATATATTTCTAATATACATTTAAAGTTGTGTGTCCATGCAGTCACCAAATCTTAAGTAGGTAAGTGTTCCTTCAGTTGAATATATTATTAATTCTGTGAAAATATTGGTAATAAGCAAATAGAAACTTCCATGTTTGTGCCCAAATTTTCAAGTTGTTATCTCAATCTAGATTTTGGTAGTTGCAAATTTTTGTAAGAGATTGGTGATACTTTTATTTGAAATGTCAAATTAATGTTGTCTGTTGAAAATGTTCATTTTTGACAATTCAATACCAACATATCCAACTCAGAGTAAAATACTATTTTATTAACAGAAGTCTTTGCATCACCATTATTTCAAAAGAACTGAGCATTAGTGCTTATTTTGCTGTTATTTATTTGTTTGTTTGTTTTAAGAACAGATCGATAATTGGCAGGAATGTTTTTTCTTGCACATCTTTCAAACTCACGGTAGTAATTCCACTTCAAATAATTTTTAAAATTCAAATTATTGGCTGTTAAAATTAGTGGTGCACATTGACATAAAGGAATAATTTATAGAGACAATTTGAATCTTCTAAGGAAAAAATGCCTGTCAAAATGTCCAAGGATGTTAGTAGACTCCCACAACATTGTGTCACAAAATAGACAAAGTGAATGAATTTGCTTGGTAGAACAGTGCATTTGAGTTTTTTTGGAGGAAACTAATTTTCTCTGAGTTGGACAATTGGATTATGTAGAGAAGATATGAACAAGAGTCAGCCATTAATTTTAATTACTGCTTCTTTATGAATTTGCTTTTTCTTTAGGAATTACCAAGTATGTAGTCAAACAAGCAGAAGCAGTTGGAGGTTACAAGTTGGGCATGTTCTTTAGTATTCATTAAAGTATTCATTAAAGTATGATTGCTTTTCTAAAACTTTTATGCAATTGAAAATCACTTTTAAAAAATTTTAGTTATATAGTCATTCTGGAGTCATATAAATTTTAGTATAGTAAGGAAGACTGGACTATTCGTCATTAACCTTAACTATAAATGTTGCGTCAAGAAATAAGAAAGATATTTATTTCGAAAAAATTCTAAAGCTAAGTTGAATGAGAGCAAGCCAAAAAATTCATATTGCTATGATAAACCACTGTCATGGAAATCATCTGACCAGTGTACCAGAAAATGCCTGTAAGCGGCAATTCTCGATGCTCTTATTAGGAGAGTTATTGCAGGTGACATCTATTCCACACTCAAATGTCATAAAGACAATGGTGCAAAGGGAGAGTCAGCACTGGGTCAGCAGATGCTGAAAAGTAGATTTAGAAGATGTCAGCATAATGTAGTAGTAAAACTCATGTGCGTGAATGATGGTGCCCTCAAGAAGCATATAAATAGGTACACATTCAAGTAGAATTTTGAATGATCCCTGTGTGATTCCCTGAATGACCTGGGAAATACTAGCTTAATACAAACATATAACACATTGTGAAAAGAAAAACTTATTACAGGCTACGGCCGTGTGAAATTTCATACAAAAGCCAAATGCTTTAAATTCCAACAGACAGTAGAAATAATTATGCCTGCAGGCTATGGTGGGAAATGAGTTATCAAAATTTAAAAGAAAATAATGTATTTGTTTTTATTTTATTTATTTAATCTATGGTTATATAGCATTGATCCAAGGACAGCCACTGTTTTAAGTGCTTTACAGATATGAACTCATTTAACACATATAGTAAACAGATATAATGCATGTGTTACTGGTGAAGAAACTGAAAAATTTTGGAATTTATTCAAAGTCTCATAACTAATCAGTGAAGGTGCTGGGTTTAAAAATGCAGAGTCTTGCTACACTCTGTAGAAGAGCATAATTATTATGAAATTACTAGTATCTGATGGTAAAACCAAAGTTAAAAAAGTGAGTAAAGATTTGTTCCAAAATAGTACTGAACTATTCTCCATGGAAAGAAGCAAGAACTGAGGAGGAATCTTTCGTGAGCTTGAATGTAATTTTTTAATAGCAGTTGCAAGAGTCTTGGAATATCATTTTGCTGCTCGGGCGCATGACTTTGGTGCAAATAAAAAGCAATAAGAATCGTCATACTGGAAGTCCCCATAATTTTTCCACATTAAAAATCAATATGTTAGTAGATTCTCATTTTAGGTTAACCAACTCATCTCGATTTCCTGAGGATATTTCTGGCTGTAGCACTGAAAGTCTAGCATTTCTGAGAGGAAAGGGGCCAAGTCTCTGGTGATGGGATTACGGCAGGGAGCTGAAATGACATTTCTGAAGGAACTCTTGCTCCACAAGGGTACTCGCCAATCTGAGTCTTAGGCATAAGACCTACAATCTGAACTTTTCCTGAGCAAAGAGCCTCTGCTAGGACTAGGGAAATCAACAAAGATACGAGTTTGCTTTTGGAGGTGGAGTACAAAATTGTAGAATGAGGGCCAAAATCCTAATGAGAAGGAAGAGTAGAAAAGTCAGTCTGACAATCAGACTATCCTCCTTAATAAAATATTATATTATTATATATTATATTATTTTATATTATATCATATATTTTTTATATTATATTAATATATAATATATTAATATATTGTTAAGGAGGATAATCTGATTGCCAAACTTTATTTTGTGTGTATATATATATACATATATATTTATATAAAACTCTAGACTTGCATAGGGTTTTGTCTTAAAGAACCAGGCAGAAAGCCTCTGGAAGGCAGAACATAGTATTTCTGCAATCTCACCAAGCCAAGGAGGAAAGGCTTCGAGATCAAAGCCCTCTATCCCAGGGCCTGGAAGGGTATGCCTTAGGAGTAAACTCATCAGAGATAGACACAGCCCAACCAAACGTGAGAGACCCATGGAGAAATGTCTCCCATAACCATTTTTGAAATATAGCAGTAAATGCTGTGTGCTGTATCCACAGAGGGGTGGTTCAGCTTATGTTTGGGTCCAATAAAGACAAAAGCAATTTGCAATTTAGTCAGAAAGATAAACATGTGATGAGAACTCTAAGAAAGTTAACCTATAAGTAAGGTGTACTTCTTTTATTGTCTAGAGTTTAGATGACTTCCTAATTTTCAACGGCCATGGATGTGGATTAATGTGAACTCACCAAGTTGAATCCTAGTGTAAAATGAAACACAGCATTGTTAGTCTTAGAACAACTTGTACTTGGAGGAGCTGTCTTTTACTTTTCTTCCTGTTGCAGAGAGCATTAATTTTCCTTCAGGGTAAGTCTCTGTGAGATTTATGTTTGAACTGAAAATTTTGCAGTGGGCGGAAGTGTTGAGTTCACATTGAAGTCATATCCATTATTCCCTAGATTTTGGACCATCATTCTGTGCTCACTTTCTTGCTAGTTTAAAACAAACAAAAAAAAACTCATACTGGCGCTGTGGTCTAGTGGTTAAGTTGGTCATGCTCCGCTTCCATGGCCTGGGTTTGGTTCCCAGGCATAGACCTACACCACTTGTTGGCAGCAATGCTGTGGTGGCGACCCACATACAAAATAGAGGAAGATTGACACAGATGTTAGCTCAGGGTGAATCTTCCTCCAGCAAAAGAGAGGAAGATTGGCAATAGATTTTAGCTCAGGGATAATCTTCCTCAGCAAAAAAAGAAAAAGAAAAAGAAAAGAAAAACTAAAGTAAAATCACTTCTTTTCATGGATATTAAGATAAGTTCATCATTGCAAATAGCATAACAAATCCCAAGTTACCTAAAGTTTCTATTATTTTAATGTGCTGCTTGCAGGATTCTTAAAAAAATGTTTTGCAGAACAGTGTTATCTTCTGATTAATTCAATTAAATAACTATTTATGAGCAAATTCATGTATCAGAAACTTTTTGAAAATGGTTTCCATTTCCAACAAAATCATTTATATAATGTTAATCATTGCTTTGTTGTAAATCCTTCTGCAAAAATAAAACGTTGTTCCTTCATAATGTATGCTTTCATTTTCTCTCTCTCTGACTTCCTCTCTGTCATTTGGAATATGTCACCCCTTCAAGGCTATTGACACTCAGCTCCACAACTTCCTACAAAAATCAATGTCGTCGCTAAAACAAATGTTATGATGAGGTCCATTACTGCACTGTGAAAGACAATCAGAGAATGACCAGATCCAACTGGTTTCGTAGAGAAAAATGGTTTGAAAACAAAAGTGAGACAAATTGTTTGTTCTTTCATGTTCCATGGTAAAACGAGCTCTTGCCTCAGTGCCCCTCACCTCAGGGCCCAGGAGTTGATCCTCTTTCAAATGGGAAGTCAGAACTTGAATGAAAGCATCTGACTGTGACACATATTAACTAGACAAATGTTTCAGGAGTGACTTTCTGTTCAAAGTTTTGTGACAATTTAAGCACCAGAAATCAATAGTTTAGTGTCTTGGACAATTGCTGTAATTTTTTCTTTTTTCTGAATGATTGTTTTTAAAGACAACAATTCATAACTCGAACAAGCACTGCTTGAATTGTAGTCAGTGTCAGCTAAGAAGATTATTTGCATCAAAACTCTATAAAACTGTAACTCATCACTGTAAGACCATTGATCTGCCAGCAGTCATCTTCTCTGGAATCTCAACTGTGTCTTTAGAAACATATAGGATGCAATTATTGTATAATTCCCAGAAATATTTTGAAAACAAAACCACCCTGAAATAGAAATGATACAATATTATTATATTAGCATAAATTCTTGAGAAAAGTTTCAAAATATACTTTTTTAATATTTGAAAGTTAAGAGTATTAAATATTAGATCTTTTGCTTTTAAGATTTTTTTGACTTCCATGTTAAAATATAATATTCAAATAAAAAATTAGATTTTTATCTTATGAATTTCTCATTTTAAAGTGCACATCATCAATTGGGAGAATGTATGCTAAACTCAAAACAGTGCCAGGATGCAAATATTGTAAACTTTAAGCCCGTGAATTGTAGCATTTTGTAAACTATTCAGAATAATCACAGAAGATAAAATGGATATCTATTAAATTGTCTTAAAATAATTTATAACATATAGTTATGAAATAAAGAGAACTATTAAATAGCTATAAAATAAACTATGAAATACAGAGATCTTGTTGCTATTTAATATTATCAAACTTACAAGTCATTATTCTGACCCACATTTATCTTCTACAATTGGTGCGTGTGGGAAGGTGACTTCTTTTATACTCATTGTAATTTATCTTTACAGATTATTTTCAGCCACCCATCCTAGAAGACTACTTTGACTTTCTTCTTACAAGACTGTACAACCAGTGATCTCTCGTTGTAGTTATCTATTGATTTCTAAGTTACCACTTGTAATTCCTTGAGAGCTTTACTATTTTCAGCATTATTTCTGTTATATATCTTGGGGTTTCACTATCTAAAATGACAGCTCTTTCAATAACTGTCACATCACTTCTGTGACCACTTCTCTTCCAAATACTACTCAATCTCTTCTAAACTATTCACTCCTATGATCATTCATTAGTTCTTATCATTTCCCCAAAATTCACCACCTTCATCAACTCAGTTTCCAGCATTCAACTCTTTACTAATGCCTTCAAAATTACAAGTCATTCACAATCCATTGTATCCTGACTTCAAAAAACCTTTTACCTTACTGAGACTTTTATTCATTGATCTTCTTAAGTTTCTTTAACTTTATTCATTGATCTTCTTAACATTGATCTTCTTAACTTTTTATTGTTTCTGCCTAATATGTTCATTTACTACTCTTTCTAGCGTAAATGCAACGGGAATTCATAAGGATAATCATTAAAATTACTTCTTTGTATTGCCTTTTTTATACTTTCAACTGAATTCTACTTTTATGCTCGGCAAACCCACAACACTATGAATTGGGGGGTGGGGAACAATTCAGCCTATAGTATCCATTATTGAAATCAGAGATTTTCCTTTTCAAACTTTCCAATTCACATTTATCAAAGATACAGGATTTCTTAAATATTTCAGTACTTTAAATGAGACTTTGTGGCAATTTAGAGTTAAGACGTTATTTTACTTGTGAAAACAAAATGTAAACATAGTTTAAATGCTTAATTCTTTGAGTGTATGCAAACTTGTGTCAAATATGCTTACAAAGTGGGCAGTTGAGACTCTATACTAGAAACAATTCATAGGGATATAATATAAACATAATATGAAATTAATATATTACTGATATCAGAAACAAGTGGAAGTCATGACTTTGAAAGAGTTATAGAAATGGAAAACATAAAAAATCTTATCCACTACATGATTTGTCGTAAGTAAAGAAAGAATTTTTCAAGTAAAAAACGGTATTCAAACACATAATAGTGTAGAGTTTTCTAGAATACATTAAAGTGTATTTACATTGAGAGAAGGAAATATCATGTTTTAGAAAACCTGAAAAATCTCCTGATAAAAACATGCAGAAATGCTAAATAAAATCAAATTGACATAATTTTTATTTGGTATAGAAGTAACACATAAGGGGGTTTTTCTCTTTATCCAGATTGATCACCTTTGCTTAATTGGGATTTATAATGCTTTATATTGATTATAATTACTGCTATAATTTGCTTTAAGCCAGTGTGATACTGGTAAATATTGAGCAAGTTGGCCAGATAACTAAAACAATTAGTATTTTATTTTCCTAGGACCATATTTCCAGACCCTATCCTTGCCCTAATTGCTTTCCCCCAAACATCTGGGGACACAATATTGAGATTGAGTAACTCTCCTGTAGACTCCCATTTCGGGGTCTCCTTTGTGGATCTTGTTTCCCATGTTCCACTGTGAGAGTTGTTTGCAAAGGCACGGCACTAGGTCCATCTCCTGAAGGACATTTAGCCTCTGAATCCACTCTGTGTGGATCTTGTCTGCAGTAAGTAGACAAGTCAAAGCTACCTGAACCTAATGTTTTGTTGGACTAGAATTCCTTCACTCCTTGATCACTCTGTTATTTTTTGTGTTTTGGTTTTTCTTGAGTACTCCCACCACCATCAATCAGACAGGTTTATATTACTGGTTATATATTTGTCTCTTCTGATTCAATCTCCCCTTTATTGGTTGCAGTGAGTAAACATTTACTTTTTCCTAATTTATTTACAAAACTAAATAGTTCAGAGAAGTAGGAATGAGGTTTGATTTTTGTCAGCTTAAGCTTAGAGAAAATGATAGGATTCAAATTTACCCCTTCATATACTGTTCAAAATTAGTCTGATCCACTCTTCCTGTTGCACACACTTTCAACAATAAAGAAATTTTATAATCAAGTAATCTCGAAATAGCATGCACTATGTGACTCTCATTCTCTAAGAAGATCAGTTTATTTAAAAAATCTAGTGTAATATAAATATCTTCTATCATTTCTCCTCTCTCTTCCTTCTCTGGGAATTATCTTAGAAATCCTTTAATAAACTGTATTAAATGGTCAGTGAAGCCATACAATTCTGCTCCATGGCCAGAGTAGTAATATGATATACTGGTTAAGAAAACAGATTATGAATCTAAGTATTCTGAGTACTTATCATGAGTCTATTCTCTATTTTTATGTAAACTGGGGAAACATTAATTAATATTTCTGTACTTCAGTTTTCAGAAATAATATAGACTTCACACAAAACAAATCTAAAGTTTGCTTATTTTTCTTTAGTTACATTTTGATTTTACATACGAATGGACCAAATTTAAAGTGTAGATACTAGATATTGGAATACTTATAAAAACATTCCTTATTTAAATTTTAAAGATTGATGTAAAAATTTAACATGTTGTGGCTACCTCTGACTCTTCCATCTGAAGAAAAGAAGATTTGTATATGTTAGAATGAAGTAAGCCACAACTAACAGAAAACACTGAGTCCCATACACTTAAATAATAAGTAGACTGGTTATATCATATCAGCTACACTCCAGAGACCTGACTGATGGGTAATTGAATAGGTTAATGATATCACGTCCTTTGCATCTCTCTGCACTGGCTGGCATCCTGTGTCTAAGTGTTACCTTCAAATGACTCTCATTATAGGAATAATACAGTTGTGATAATTCTATATAACAGTAGCAGATGAAAAACCCACGCCAATACACAAATCAATTACCGGCGAGACAATGGAATCTCCAAAATGTAAGATTACTCACTTCGAGTGGAATGGATGCTGAGGTGTCAACAAAGTGAACTAAGGAATTGTTTATCATCATGAAAATATGGATTGTGGTGCCTGATCTGCATACCTAACCCCAAAAAAGAACAACAAAAAAAATCCCTGCGTGATTGATAGCATTTTCTTTTCAAATTTCTTTTTGAATATTATTTAGAAGTTTATTATAACATATTTAAACTCAGAGAATTAAAATTTTAGTGCCAGAAGAGACTTCCGAAATAAAAATTCTGACTACTTCATACTGTGAACAGGTTGATTGTCTTATGCAACTGGTCTAAACAATGATCAATTTGATACAGTAACTAAAGCCCTAGGGTAAGGGTAAACTCTAGATGCATCAAAAAAAACCCTTAAAAACAAACCTCAAAAAAGAGACTGAATTAACTACCTGACTGTAAAAACACAACAAAGAACAAACAAATCCTCACCATTCCTTTAAAAAAAGACGACAAAATTCAGAATTTCTATTTGTTCACTATGTCCAGAGTACAAAATCACCAATTACTGGACCTAGTAAGAAGTAGGAAAATGTGACCCATAATTAGAAAATAAAATTGTTAAAAAAACAACTCCAAGAAGACTAGTTATTTGGTGTAGCAGGAAAGGCCATTGAAGTGACTATTACAAATAGGCTCAAGAACTTAAAAGAAACTATGGTTATTATAATGAAGGAACATACAAGGAATTTTAGGAAATTAAACTATAAAAAAGCAGATAAAATTTTAGAACTGAAAAGTACAATACTTGGAATTAAAACTACAGTAGATGGAATTGACATTAGATTTGAAATGGCAGAGGAAAATACTCAGATCAGTCAACAGGAATTATCCAATCTAAATATCAGAGAGATAAAAAATTGAAAAAAAAAAAGGAAGAAACAGGGCCTCAATGATCAGCTGGATATTATCAAGTAATCAAATCTGCATAAAATTGAATCCTAAGAAATAGAGGCGAGTGGGGAAAAAACTGCAAAAATATATTGGAGGAAATAATGACTATGAGATTTACATATTTGGTAAAAAGTATAAACTAATATATCCAAGGATCTCAGCAAATAGCAAACAAGATAAATAAAAAAAAAAATATGCATCCTAGGCACATAATAATCAAATCTTTGAAAACCAACAATAGGAAGAAAAGCTGAAAGAATCAAGAGACAAATGACATACTACACACAAGGCAAGAATGATATGAATAAATCTGACTTTTCATCAAAGACAATAAAAGTCATAAAAATATAACAATATACTTACATTTCTGAAAAGAATGTTAACCCGGAAATCTATATCCAGAAACAATATCCTTTAAAAATGAAGATTAAATAAAATAAATAATCAAGAAAACTAGAATATAGTTTATTGCTAGTAGACCTGCACAGAGGGGATGTGAAGGACATCTCTGAGTCCACAAACCATTGACACCAAACGGAGATCAAAAACTACAAGAACGACTGAAAGGCTGTAGTAATAGCAAATAATGCAGTAAATATAAAATACTATCTTATTACCTATTTACTTTCTTTAAAAACATATGGCTATGTAAAGCAATACTGTGTTATTGGATTTAGAATATATGTACTTGTAATATTTATGAAAACAGTGGTAGCCATGAGAGCGAGTGGTAAATAGCCGTAGACAGTCACTAGGCTGTCATTTTATGATGAATACAATGATACAATAAATGATATGATACAATTTTATGATACATAAAATGATACACTATTAACTCAATGTAGGTTTTAATAAGTTAAAAATTCATGTTCAAATCCCTAGAGAAAATAAAATTTAATTTAATGCAAAAAAGGATAGCTTAAAAACTAATAAAAGAGTTAAATTGGAATTATGCTACATTTCTACTTCTGGACAGTACAGTGGAGTTCTGACATGTCACTGATAGTCCCAGGCTGCCTGAGCTCTTCTATTTAAAATCACTGGTCAGTGTGGTAGATGACAGGAAATGTGCTGAATCACAGAGGTGACACACATGTCATTGATCAAAGTCATTTACACATGTCCAGCTACAGCTAGCCAGGGAAAGGCAACTGTACTAAGTGCCTTGTTCCTATTTGAAAGCTACAAAAAATAAATTCTAATCCTCTGTTAAAAATTTTACGGGTTGCGGTAAACAGAATAATTGACCCCCAAATATATTAGATCTGAATACCTGTAATGTGTAAATAATTTTATAAGGAAAAACATTTTTGCAGATGTGATTAAATGAAGGTATCGAGACAGAGAGATTACCTGGATTTTCTGGGTAGGCCCTAAATGCAATCATAAGGAGAAGGAGAGAAAACATTCCACAGAAGAAGAGAAGGCATTGCCATGAGGGAGGCAGAGATTGGAATGATGTGGGCACATTCAAGGATTGCAGGCAGCACCCAGATGCTGGAAGAGGCAAGGGACGGATTTTCTCTCACAGCCTTCTGAGGGAGCATGGACCACCTTGATTTCAAGCGCATAAAAATGGTTTTGGACATTTGGCCTCTAGAACTGTGAAAGAATAAATTTCTTTCTTTTTTTTTTTGAAGATTGGCACCTGAGCTCACATCTGTTGCCAATCTTTTTTCTTTCTTCTCCCCAAAGCCCCCCAGTCCATGGTTGTATATTCTAGTTGTATGGCTTTCTAGTTCTACTTGGGATGCCACCTCAACATGGGTTGATGAGTGGTGGTAGGTCCTCGCCTAGGACCTAAATCCGCACAACCCTGGGCCGCTGAAGCTGGAGCAAACAATCTTAACCAGCGGGCCACAGGGCCAGCCCCAAATTCCTGTTGTTTTAAGTCACTGTTTGTAATCATTTCTTACAGAAGCCATAGGAAATATCTTACTACTTAATTTTCTCTACTTTACCAAAACACCGCATACTGCATTTAATTACGCTTTGAAATATTAAGTGTATTCCTTTTAATTTGCATTTTGCAACATTTTAAGATGATGCTTTGTGATAGTTTCCCCCTAAAGTAGCTTTTTCTTTCATTGGTTGTATTCCACAGAGAGACTCAATTCGAGTAAATTTGATTTCTACATTCAAATCACTCTGATGAAATAAGCCAAGATATAAAATGAACATATAATTTATTTGCAGCCAGCATGTAAATTAACATTTTTCAGGAAAAAAACCTGCTTCTACTTTAGCATTTTATGATAAATTATGACATATACAAAATAATTTATATATGAGCATATTTTATTGATTAAGCCAATAACTAAAGAACTCCCCTGAAGGTATTTACTAGAACAATCAATGACAGAAATCAGTGACAGAAAATGACATTGTTATAATTTTAGGAGTTAGGCGCCTATGTTTATTTTTAAGAAGTGCATTCTGATTCTATATTTCTTTAACAAAGGAATCTATTACACGATTTACATATGATGAAATGTTAACGAAATATTGTGAGGTTAACGTAAAATTCACACAGAGATTCAGGGTAGCAGTTACCCAAAGTCAAACACATATCTTCACTTCTTGGGAAGCATCTGACTTTAAACTTTTTAGGTGAAATATAAATGCTCAAAATGTGTGGAAAATATAAATCTGTGTCTCAGTCAGGATCAAAAAATAAAAAAAAACTGTGAATCACCAACAAGTTTAGGAATTAATTAATAGGAAATTAATACAAAGAGTATCTTCTAATCCAGAACAGAGGTCTAAGAATCTAATCATACTCAGTGATGGGCTTTTGGGGGCTATGGGTTAAACAAAACTGGAGAGAATTAGGGGGAGGTGAGGATAACAAGCAACCCACCCTAGAAACCAGAGTGAACTTAGACAATGCTATTGCCACGACTGAAAGCCCAGCTTCTGATTTTTTCAAGCCCTAAGACTGGTTTAGGGATACCATCAAAATTTGCTAATGATTCTAGATTCCTATCAGAAAGAAAGGCAAATCTCTTAAACATAAGATAATACCATCTTTAGCTTTATTTTTTTCTCTAATTCTTCGTACACAATTCTCAGCATTCAATCAAATATAACCAGGCACCCAAGATGACAAGATGACATAAAAGAAAACTGTAAGAGACAGTAAACCACACAAACAAGTCCACAGGGATAATATATATAGGAGGAGTCAAGTTAAAATAACTCTTTATTAAAATAGAGATACATAAAACATAAGACTGATAAATTCAGAAGAAATCAGAAATCAGTTAAAAAGAACTGAATACTGTAACATGTTTTTCCTGTTGAATTTTCTTGTCCACTTTGTTGAAAATCAACTGATTATATATTTATTGGTTTATTTTTGTACTCTCTAATCTGTTCTATAATCTCCATGATTATCTTTATTCCAATATTGCAGTTATGATTTCATTAGGTTCATAGTTAATCTTGAGAACATGTTGTGAAAGTGCTTCAATATTTTTCTGCTTATTTTGAATTCTTTATGCTATTCTAGTTCCTCTGCATACCCTAGTAATTTTAGATCCAGCCTGTCCATGTCTACAAAAAAGCCTACCAGAATTTTGATTGGGATTACATCGACTGCACAGAAAAGTTGGGGGGTAAATGACACCATTAATATAAATTCTTCCAATCGCCAGCATGGTTTCCTCTTGTTTAATTAAGTATTGTGCCTCTTTTGCTAAATCTATCACTAGAGATATCATAGTTTTGATGTCATTCTAAAATTTGTCTTTAAAATTTTATGTTTCAATTGGTTATTGTTAGTACATAAAAATGCCATTTATTTTTGTGCCCTCTGTTTTTTATGCAACCCTTCTAAATGTACCTTTATCTGGAAGTTTTTAATAGTTTTGGATTTTCTACATCATATTTATATGCTTGAGGATTAAAAACAAATTCTATTCATCATTTCCAATTTGAATTTTTGGGGGAAGAATTTAAGTTTACCTTAGTCCTAATATGACCTTGTTAGTAACATTGCAAGATAAAAGCAACCATGATATAATTGTGTTTAATAATAATTTCCCTCCAAAATTCTATAAGAAGTCTTTTTGAAACATGAATTTGCTTCCTTTACTCTAAATGAAAAACAATATTATAATGAATATGCATAACTAATTAAACACATATTAGAAGTGCAAACTGGAAATCTTTCTTATTCTTCTTTTGTCTGTTTTGATGAAGTCTACAGCAAAATAAAAATATGTCACCACTGCCCTAAATATAGGAGTATTAGTTACCACACTGGAAGCCCCTATATCAAGAACACTTTCTTTGCCTATTATATATCAAAGTCCAATAGCTGTTTTCTTGTTTATTTCTTTACAAATTTGATGTTCATATCTGACAGTTTAAATTTGTAAGCAAAAAAAAAAAAAAACTTCCTTTTCATTGTTTCTTTAAAAAATTCCCCTTAGGAAACAAAGGAAAAGAGATATTTGACATAGATAACACCCAGTGAGTAAATGACCAGGCAGCAGATATGGTCTCTCTGGAATAGAGTTTATCTCCTGTTGATCAGTGCACTTGCCTCTGGGTCAGCACACAGGAATATACAGGGTTGTATTTTCATCTAAGGGGTCGTTTGCCTGGCCTTTCTACTGTGGTGTTTTTAAATGACATATGAGGGAAAACACTCTCTCAAAGCCTAGTGTGATGGAAGATTGAGATACAGCAGTAAGATCATTTTGAAGAATCTTGGCCTCTTGCCCTGTATTGCTACCTTACTCCAATGAGGAAGCACAAGCTACTTACCCACAATTGTCTAAAGCCAAGAGTTGAAGACTTGAAGCTAGTGCAACATGACGTGGTAGAAAATGGGCCTCACTTGAATATCTGTGGCTGAGGAAACACTAGCCCTTCCCAAGCTGCAACCAGGGCTGTTTGATCCAAGCTTTCTGATACTAGCTCTATGGTTTGGGAAACCAGTGGCCTTTGGGACTGATTAGCTGCCTCAGCATTCTATGAGGATGGATGCACTTAAATTTCCATAAACTCTAACTGGAGCTTGGAAGAGGACAGCTCCCTCTCTGGAAGGCTAGTCTACAGGAGAGCAGTCACATTAGCCTGTACTTCTTGTTAGATTTAATCCAGGTTACAGAAAACAATTTCTGTCTTGATAATTCTTCATTATGCATTTCAAGGGATGCAAAATGAATATATACAATCATATTATACAGCATTTATACTACTAGAGAAGCTAGACAATTTACATTGATTGTCCATGTTTTTTTTACAAATTTCCTTAGGATTTTCTACCCAAATCCAAAATACCAATACTTTTAATATCGCTTGTCACTTTTCACAGAATGTCAAGCAAGATCCACAAAAGTTTTAGTCAGCAGAAATAGCAATAATGGTACCTTCGGTGATGCTATGAGTTATAACATGTGACACTAGTCAAAATCCTGAAAAGAATATGACATTGAAACTAATTTTTTTTTTTGCTAAAGTATGATCCCTTTTTCATCACAAAAATTCTTCCTAATGGCTGCATTTGCATTAGGCTGCAAATCCCTAGCATTGCTGTTGCAAGTGACAAATAAAAATGGCAAGCAATAGGATATATTGGAGTATGTGAGGAAGCCATTTGGTATAAACCTAATTCGGCCTGACCTTGTCTTTCCAAAAGGGCCTGACAGAGGCCATTGAGCATACATTGTATATCTGCTTTAGAGATTCCCTATGGCAAGAGCAAAGGCCCTTGAGATAAAGGTGCAACTTCTCTCCCCCTCCCAAGGTTGGCATCTCCTTAAGGATTAAGTATCTTTCCTTAGGCTAGAAACTGATTGCTGCGCGCACCTGTGACCACCCAGCTTGAGACAATAGACTTGCCTCCTGCTATGCCTGCCAAGATAGCAGACCCACTAACTGCTGTGTTCATCAAGCGCTGTGCTGACAGGGCGATCTTGTGACTATTGTGGGAGGGACATTTTAATCATATGTGAAACATACTCTTTGAGGGTATATAACCACCCTATGTACCCCCACTTCTTTGGAGTGCTCTGTTCCTTTGTGGAAAGACTCTCCTGGGTTATAATCCTAAGATTTAAGGTCAGAATAAACTCACCCAAATTTTCATTTATAGATTGGTTATGGATTATTTTCGTCGACACAAGAATTTCTAACTTGTTTCTTTATTTCTTGAGTTTATCTTTTTTGTTCATTATTTAACAACCAAAACCCAAGATTTTTAATTTTTTGCCCTGGTCGTCTCTTATCTTCAGGGTGACCCATGGATGCCAGCCTCCATATTTCTAGGGCTTGTCATTACTTCTACTTCTCTCTTTCTTGGAAACATAGGAGATGTATTTCCCAGTACCCTGTGATAGTGGGGCCTGGACATTAGGTATATGTCACTTCGGGGATCAAGTATTGAAAGGCATTGTGGGATTCCTCATGCTTTCCTCCACAGCAGAAGGAAATGCTGAAGGCCTGTGTTGACCTGGTAGAATTATTAGCAGAGGAATCCTCTGTCACGCTTGCCTCAGGTTCCGAGGGAACTGGAATGCAGCCCACTTGCTGACTCATGTGACAAAACAAGAAATTGCTTTGCTGTTTTAAAAAATACTCCTACTTTTTGTGGTGCAGGGGAGGTGATTTTTTGCTACTTTTCCTCTACAACATCATAACCTGGTAAATACAAAATTGCATTCCAATTTTAATTTTCCAAGCCCGTTCCACCAAGAACTGGATATCAGGTATACAGTAAATTTCTCTGTTTTTATTTAGTTACTTTGCCTCCATCCTTCCCTGGGCCAATTAGTCAGCTTCCTTCTTTCTCTGATATCCATATTTTTTTTTAAATTTTTTAAAAGATTTTATTATTTCTTTTTCTCTCCAAAGCCCCTGGGTACATACCTGTATATTTTTAGTTGTGGGTCCTTCTAGTTGTGGCATTGATATCCATATTTTCATTGCTGGTTTCCTCAAGCTTGTGCTCAACCTTGCCAATAACTCAGTCTCTACTGTAATCCAGGTAACTTCGTTTCAGTCAAAAGCAAAGAATGAAAATCACAACTCTAGTACTTTTCCACTTTCAAATCTTTAGCAGCTAAAATATAAGAGTAAGAAAATCTCAGTCAGTTCCACTTGAAATATAAGCAGCTCAAGGAAGCTTGTACCACCGGAAAATGTCCTTCCGCTATTGAATATTCTGAATCAGTAGAATGCTTTTAAACTCAGCATGGAATACATATATCTGATTTGTAGAGTTTCACTTTCTGTCAGAGAAAGAAAGGTTACATTCCCAGTGTGTTTTGAAGAATGCTTTGGTTTTGGAGAAAAACCCCTGCAGCATTTTGACTAGGAAGTACCCTCTCAAGAAAGATTTCTCATCATGCCTCGCTTTTAGTTAGTAAGTGCAGAGAGAATTCCTGAGGTTTTGTCTTTATGATGTAAAAACAAACGAACAAAGACTCACAACCAACTGATTCTTTAAAAAATAGTACCACGTTGTTTGCATAATTGTATCAAGAAATTCTCTGCATTGTTTGAAAGTAGCAGCTTTCTAAAACACCAAAGAAGGAAAGTAAGTCCATAAATAAATCATGTAGATTATACCCCCTCCCAAGCAAAGACCCTCAAAATAATAAGTTTTGATCAAGGAGTAGCTGGGATCTTTCTTAATGGGGTAAGAAATTTCAATAATAAATTGAGATTGACTATATTTGTAAAAGTTTTGAATTCTGACAGGATTTATAATTAGGAAATTAGGAAAAACTACTGTTGCAAATTAAGAGCAAAAAGAAGGGTGGGAGTTTTGGCTTTAGAAAGCAGAAAGAGAGAGAAATTGAACAATAAACACATAAACTGATATTATGAATTTTGGTATGTAAGTCTATTATATTATGGGTGAGGACATTTAAGGAGCCTCAGAATATATAATTTTATATATTATTTATCTGCAAATCAGATATATTATTTTTTGTCCACTGAATGCAATTACATCAATCTTATGTTTCACTTGGGGTGTTTTAATAAGTTGGTAAAAATGTTTTCTATAGTTTTATAGTCACAGTTTCCTGTAAAATAGTGCTTTAATAGGAAAAATTTGTATTATAAGGGCAACAGTGCTTACTATTTATTTTTCTATGCTATTGCAAAAAGAAAGATATGTTAGACTTAAGATCCCGGGTTTGAAACCTTTTAATATGATTAACAATATACACATACAAACATATATGTGTATACATGTATATGTAGGTGTATACATAGAGAGACAGACAGACAGACAGAGGGGGAGGGATTTGTTCAAGAAGTTCAAATGTTTGAATGAAATTTTCTGCTTTCACCCAGAGAAGCAACATTGCCTAAACTATTAAACTGACAATTTTATCTCTAATTTTTCTTCTCCATATCACTTAATTAATGACCACCTATACCATCATAGTTAAATCTATCATTACTGATTTATGATTTTCTTCACCAGAACTAAACTGCATGTTCATTGAACACAAATTATTGGTGTAAGTTTTTCCGGCTGTTTATGCTGGATAATAAGATAATATGAGTGAATCAAAGTAAAACCAAATTTCCATTTGTAGAGTACATTATAGTTACTTTCTGAAAATCAAGTCCATCCTCTGAAATTGTGGAAGAGCTGTGTTATTTGGATGGGCTTAACCTTATTTCCAATAGATGATGTGTCTGGATTTGTCAGTGCTAGCTAGAAGCTAGGCAAGTCTAACACCCTTTGCCATAGGGACTGACTTAGGCTATTGCATCAGTCCAGCCTGGGACAAGCACTAGAGCTCATCTCTCCATGGTAGGGATTGGTTCAGGGATGACAGGTGAGTTGGATGGTGTGATAAAAAGGAAGCCCATTTTGGTTGGAAGAGACTTTCACTCTACTCACTAAATATTAACGGTCAACTATAAATTTGAAGTTGTCAAATTTAACAGGTAAAAATACAGACTGCCCTGTTAACTTTAATATCAGATAAAAAATAAAGTTTTCTATTTGTGTGTTCCAGATTTTGCATGGGACATACTTATAAAAAAAAAAAAAAGTGTTGTTCATCTCAAGTACAAACTTAACAGGGCATCTTGTATTTTATCTGACAGCCCTACGTAAGTGACTAGCTCCCTTTGGATATGAGAGAAATTAACTTGATAACAAAGCCTTCATGAAAGAGGATATGGCCAAAATAACTTAAAGGCCACATAATCAGAAATGTGGTTTTACTATTCTAGAATTCTGCAATATGTCTACAGTTTTCATTTGCACACACTACTAAATTTCTATCTTTTTGTTAAAATTTTTTTATTTGATCTTATTGATTTGTGCCACTAAGAAAACACAGTGAGTGAAGAGATATAGAAATCTCTGAGCAGAGAGAATTCCAAGCAGAGGGAATAGCAGAAGTTAAAAAACCTGTAACATGAGTAGATTTGTCAGGTTGAAGAAGAGCAATCAGTTCACTGCAGCTGGCATACAATGAAAAGGAGGAGAGTGGTGAGAAATGAGGTTAAAGTGGTAGCCAAGATCTAGAAGGGTTGAGATTTGCGGGTCTTAAGATTTCAGGATTATATTCTCAGCATGGTGCATTAAGGTGGATGTGTTGAGAAGGGAGTGGTATGATTTGATTTGAATTTTTTAAAATATCATTCCAATAGTTGTACAGAAATTCTATAGATGAGCAGATTTAAATTTTTTTGTGATAATTTCGGTGAGTGAAGATAACAGTGTGCACTGGGGTGACAGTGGTAGAGATAGAATTGTGCAGAAATACTCTGTTTATTGGATATAAAACCAAGAGGAGATGACTGCCTGGCCTGGAATCTCAGATTCATCACTTACCACTTTTGTGACACAAATCTAATTATTTAATACAGGTTTTCTCAACCACAGCACTACTGACATTATCCCCTGGGTAATTCTTTGTTGAGGGGATGCTGTCTTGGGCATCATAAATGTCTAGCATCATCCCTCTCTGGCCTGTACTCACTAGATACTGGTAGTGTGTCCTCAGTTGGGAAAACCATAAATGTTTTCATATGTTGCCAAATATCCTCAGGGGGATGAAATTGCCCTCAGTTGAGAACCACTGAGTTGTTTTAACACTTTTTGCTTCACTTTCCTCATCTGTAATATGAGGATAATAATAATCATCCGTTATATAAAAAGATGAACTACATTAGTCCTTAAAAATTTTGTCTTAATGAAATGTTATGACAAATGCATTAAATCTTTTAAAATTAAAGAATTATTAAACCAAATAATTAATTATACCCGTTTTATGCCGACACCAAGAAATAGATGAAGTGGAGAGAGACGGTAGAAAGGGATCTCCCTGTTATCACCACACCAGAAAGAAAGAATCTTAAAATTATCTTAAGTAAAATGGACAGTCATGTGGTACTACTTGAAATAGTGTGTGCAGAATTTGCCACCAGGGTCCTCTTTTGATAAAGATTTGAACTCACAGAAGAGACATATTCATTATATACTTAAATGGCAATGTTAAAAACAGTAATTTTTTGTTTCAAATGTTAGAAAATTAAAACTTCTGTTGTAAGTGGGACCTGAATTCTTCTGATCGCCAGCAATTGTGAGACTTTCCTGGGATCGTATGTGCACGCAAACTAATCCAAAATTGATACGTAGGATATAAGTGAATTTGGGAGTGATTGAAATTAATGTATCCATTGAAAAGTCAATGTACAGTGTTGGTGATAACTTTGAATGAAGAGGAAGATTTTATTACATTATTTTCATCTCCAAAACATCAGTGTTCTAACCTGATAGACTCTATCAAAAACAGGAGCTATAGTGACAGAATTCTCTAACATGGTGGCAGCTTCCCAGATATTACCACGTGAGGTAATAATTAGTGTAACAACACTTGAAGCTATCAGTGTAGGACTTTGCTTTCTGAAGCTTGTCAAACCACATGTTATCTGTGTGTTTGCATTTGTGAACAAATCTAAATTTTGTAAAATTTGTACACATTTTCAGAAAATTTTATTTTTAATAGATTCATAGAGAACTTATAGAAATAAATTTTATTACCTTCAGCTTTTTCTCAGTGAAATACAAGACATTTTTATTCAACATATATTTTCATTCTGCTACTTTGTTTAATATTACACACTATGATTTTAATATCCGTTATTTCATTCTTTATGTAATCCATTTGTAATAATTTGTATATAAAACAATTTTTTGAAATTCTTCAGGAATAATTACTGAAGTTCTTAAAAATTCTCAGTTTAAGAATAATTCATATAATTTATTAAATAATAAAAAATTCTGCTAAGTTTTTTTATATGGTCTTTCAGTTTTAAATTGAACACTTTCACTTTCAATCTGTGATGGTATTTTAGAAGCAGAGATATCAGTATTGATTCATGTTTTCTTTAAGATAAAGAGAGAGAGAGAGAAATAAAGATAGCTGTGCGATTATGCATAGGTTTGTGCACACACATACATTTCCTCTGTCCACTAGGAAGCCTGTAAGCAGCGACACCCAGTGGCAGAGAGAACAATTAACACCTAGATCTTGGTTTCTCAACATCATTGTCCAACAAAAGAAAATAGAGCTTCTTGGAGAAGTGGTGTACCAATGGTCAAATGGAAAACAACTTAAGCAGCAAAGTAATGATAGCTTTGGACTATAACCCATAACTATAAATATATAAATATTTATTAGTCTAAAATAATGTAAGTAACTAATTGAATAAATAAATTAATGGTGGGGGAAAGGACAGCTCTTCCTTACAGAAGAATCTCATTTCATCAATAGAGAAAGAAGGAAAGAAAATCACCATTAAACTTCACGATAATAATTGTTTAGGCAAGATTCACCAACAGATGTTTAAATTAGTGAGTGAAAGCTTGAGGAGAGACACATTAATATAGAATGTAAAGAAAATTTTAATAAGTAAAATATTCCACTCAGCATTCTCTCACAAAATAATGAAAAAACTCAGGGTTTTCTATATTTTACTCATTTTTGTTAAAACTAGCTTAATTTTAGATAATAATATACCTCAGAATACTTTAAGAAATAGGAGTGTTATAAACTGAGAACAATTAGAGAAGTCTCGTGCTTGAAAATCAATTTGTCAAACTATTTTAACCATTCTAATGACATGAAGACAGCTTACTGATCTTGTTTAATGAAATCATTCACGTGTGTATGGGAAAAATATACAAATATAAATGTAAATTTATACATATACGTGTATGCATGTACTTATTCCCTAGGGCTGCTGATAACAAGCTGAATGAAATTAAAATTAATGTAATTTTTGAATGCTTGCTAATAATTTATTACCCACATTAGCTACTTTTGTCATTGATTTTTGCTTAAGCTCCAAGAACTAAATCACATGCCTATCCCTAATGGCAAAGGAATATAGGAAGTTGAAATTTTTATTTTATTTTGCTTTACACACAAAAAGTGTATTGTAAGTTGCAAACTAACAGTCTGCCATTATAACTTAAAATTAAGCAACAAATATAATGAACTTGTTTTATTTATTAATTTATATTAATAACTTTATTAAAGAGATTTCCCAAGTTATAGCAAAAGTATCAACATAAGTATTTAAATTTATATTTGTATAGTATTTTCAACTACTATTTAAGTTCTTCTTTTTATCTTTAGATAACTAACAATTTTCTTCCGCTAGATCTGTGTCAGATAGCTAAAAACAGAAATTTACTTTCAAAATAAAGCAAAGAAATTAACTAATTAAATATTATCTGAAAATTTAAATTTAAAATAATGAAAGTTGAGTGAAATTTCGCACTAAATTCTAACAAGATATGAAATATCCCAAACGTGGTAGAACTCCTAGGATATTGATATTCAAAAAATAGTATTGGCATTCTATACTGAATTTTAAACCAGCATTCCTTTGCTCTTAATTGACAGAAGTTTTTCCTCTACTGACAAAATTCTGCACACACTAGGCGATAATTTTTCACCAAAATTATTGTATGCAAAATATGATTGAAATCATGTATATTCACTACCTACCAAAAAGTAATTCACTTGTTCTCTTGAAAGTTCTTTTCGTCTTGCTATTAATTATATCTCTTCTATGAAACACAAAAATATTGGAGGAAAGAATGTAGAATATTTTACCTATTGGTTTAATAAAATATATTAATGTATCATGGTACATAAATATACAGCTTAAAAGCACATAAGAATTTATAATGAGAAGTCTTCACCAATCATTTTGCTTCTTATTTAGTATAATAAAATATTCAATATCATAATATCATCTATGCAAGTATATTGATTTTTCTTAGAACACATACCCTAGGATTGTGAGCAGTTAGAAATTCTGTTTCTTATGTAGATTTCTGAGAAATAATAAAATTATATTCTTCCAGAAATGTTCTCATCTAACATAATTTATAGTTAAAAGAGATATTAAAGAATATCCATTTGTGTTATGTCCATCCAAGCTCACAACTGTCTGAGAATAGTATCTGAGGATTGGGATGACAGTTAGTGAACAAGATCTCATTTCTTTTCTCGTATCTCCTGGAGGTTGCAGCACTCCATCTAGCCACATCTCAGGAAGAACAGTTGCACCTAGGACAAAGGAGCTCATCTATGTAGCAAGAAAAGCGAGCTACTTATAGAGGCCATGGGAAATTTAGAAGATAAGGAGATAAATGAGCAAGAGGTAAGAAAAAGTGCTCTGGATTTTGGATAAGTTGAGTCCCCAATGTGTGGTTTCTGGGAGCATTTTGATGCTTATCCATAAAAAGGAATATAGATTGTAGTAGTGAGACTACATAAAATGCAAAGAAGGAAAAGAGGTGGGAGGAAGATAAAAGAGGCTTTAAAAACAAGGTGGAAAAGGAAAGAAAAAAGGATTTTTTGTGCATCAATTTTGACTGCAGCTCTTGGATGAAAGTGCCAACTGTGGGATGGGGGCCATAGGGGAGATGTTGAAGGAGAGAGAGACAGAGAGAGAGAAAGAAAGAATTGATTGGGGATCCCTTATTATTAAATCAGAGTATTTGAATTTATACTTACTATTTTTCTTTCATGCTTTCAACTTCGAGGTAAGTGAGAGAGCACGGAGCTGCCTGTGAGTGTGTGGGGCAGAGACTTTGCCCTTTGTTTCTCTTTAATTTTCATGTCAAATAATTGTTTAATTTTTCCAAGAAATACAAACATGTAGTAGGAAAAAAATCCTAAACGGTTGGTAGAAAAAAAAATCCTGCAATTCTAATCTGCTCCTTATCTCACAAGGCAGTAAGTTTATACTACATCAGCTATATTTTCTGATATGTAACATTTTTCAAAACTTGATTTCAAAATTTAAAAAATACAATTTTATTTTAAGAATTAAAAAATGTAGAAAGATTAAGGGAAGATGTAACAATCTTCACAGTTTCTCCATTGTTTGTAATTTTACCTCCAATAACTATCTCTGTGGAAAATATTAACACACTAAAATTTAATCTGCTATAATCTTTTTCATGCTCATCCCAACAGATATGCACACAGATGTAGTTGTATTTGATTGAAACTGTGTGTGTGTGTGTGTATTTACGGATATAAAATCATTGTATAAACATTTCTTTGTGACTTGCTGGTCTTTATTTATTTATTCTTTAAATTAACAGAGTTGATTTTTTAGAGCAGTGTTAGGTTTACAGAAAAATTAAGGAGAGAGTAGAGTTCCCATATTCCTCCTCCCCCACAAGCAGTCTTCCCTGTTATTAACATCCTGTGCTAGCGTAGTATATTTGTTACAATTGATCAGTTAATGTTGACTCATTATTATTATTTAAAGTCTAAGGCTTACATTAGAGTTCACTCTTTGTACCGTACATTCTATGGGTTTTGACAAATGTATAATGACATGTGTTCATCATTATAATAGCATGCAGATTACTTTCACTGCCTCAAAAATCCTGTGTCCTACCTATTCACCTGCCTCCTGTTTCCTAACCCTTGGCACCCCAACCACTGGTCTTGTTGTTGCAGCCATAGTTTTACCTTCCCTGGAACGTCACATGGTTGGAATCATACAGTATGTAGCCTTTTAGATGGGATTATGTCACTTAGCAATATGCATTTAAGATTGCACCATGTCATTTTTGGCTCAATAACTCATTTCTTTTTATCAATGAATAATATCCCATTTTATGGATGTACCACTATTGGTTTATTCACACACCTACTGAAGGACAACTTAGTTGCTTTCAAGTTTTGGCAATTATGAATAAAGCTACTGTAAACACTTGTGTGCAAGTTTTTATGTGGACATAAATTTGGTAAAACTCATTTGACTAAATACCAAGAAGAGTGATAGCAAGTTCCTCTGATAAGAGTATGTTTAGTTTTTTAAGTAACTACCAAATTGCTTTCAGAAGTGGCTGTACAATTTGCATAGCATCAGCAATTAATGAGAGTTCCTGTTGCCTTACATCCTCACAAACATTTGGTGTTGTCTGTGTTTCAAATTTTAGCTATTGTAATAAAAATGTAGTGGTAGCTCATTGTTTTAGTTTCCAATTACCTAATGACATATGATGTTGAGCATCTTTTCATATACTTATACGTCATCTGCATACCTTCTTTAGTGAATTGTCTTTCCAAGATCTTTTGCCCAAGTTTTGGGGGGTTGTTTGCTTTCTTTTTTTAAAGATTGGCACCTGAGATAACAACTGTTGCCAGTCTTCTTTTTTTTTCTTTCTGCTTTTTCTCCCCAAATCCCCCCAGTACATAGTTGTATATTTTAGTTATGGGTCCTTCTGGTTGTGGCACATGGGACACCCCCTCAGCATGGCCTGATGAGTGGTGCCATGTCCCCTCTCAGGATCCGAACCCGTGAAACCCTGGGCCACCACAGCGGAGCGTGCGAACTTAACCACTCGGCCACGGGGCCAGCCCTGCATTGTTTGCTTTCTTATTGTTGAGTTTTAAAAGATTGTTGTATATTTTGAGTAACAGTCCTTTATCAGATATGCGTTTTACAAGTATTTTCTTCCAGTCTGTGGCTTCCCCTTTCATTACCTTAACAGCATCTATAGCAGAGGAAAAGTTTTTAAGTTTAATGATGCCAAAATTTCCACGTTTTTTATTCACAGATTATGCTTTTGATGTTGTATCTAGAAAGTCATCGCCAAACCTAAGGTCACGTAGATATTCTTCTATGTTAACTTCTAGAAATTTTATAATTTTGTGTTTTACATTTAAAATAGGATCCATTTGAGTTAGTTCTTATGAAAGCCAAAAATTCTGTGTCATGATTCATTTTTCTGGAGGTGAATGTCCAATTGTTTCAGCACCATTTTTTGAAAAGACTATCCTTTCTCTATTGCATTCATTTTGTTCTTTATTGATCAGTGGACTATATTGCTCTAAGTCAATGTCTGCACTCTCTATTCTGTTCCGTTGATCTATTTGTCTATTCTTTTGCCAATAGCATGCTTTCTTGATTTCTGTAGCCTCACAGTAAGACTTGAAGTCTGGTATTGGGAGTTTTCTACGTTTGTCCTTCTCTTGTATATTGTGTTGGCTATTCTGGGTCTTTTGCCTCTTTATATAAACTTTAGAATTAGCTTGTCTATATCTACAAAATGACTTGCTGGGCTTTTAATTGGGATTGCGTTGAATCTACACATCAAATTGGGAAAAACTGAGATCTTAACAATATTGAGTATTCCTATACAAGTACATGGCATATCATTCCATTTATTTAGATCCATGATTTTTTTCATCAGATTTATATAATTTTCCTCATTTGCAACTTTCATTTATTCTTTCTCTAATGCTCTTGCTTTCTTTATGTATATCTGAGTTTCTGATCTATATTACTTTCCTTCTTTTAAAGAATTTATTTTAACATCTCTTGCACAGCAAGTCTCATGGTGATAAATTTCTTCATGTTTTTGAATTTTGAATACTAGGTTGATTTTTTTCTTTCATCACTTTAAATATTTTACTTTCTTGTTGTTTGCATGGTTTCTGAAGAGAAGTTCAATGTAATTCTTCTCCTTTCTTCTCTATGGTAAAGTGTTGTGTTTCCTCTGGCTTATTTTAAGATTTTTCTTCGGCTTAGATTTTCTACAGTTTTAGTATAATATGCGTAGGCTTAGATTTTTTGGTATTTATCCTACTCTGTGTTGTCTGAGTGTCCTGTATCTGTAATGTGGCAGGTGACATTAATTTTGAGAAATCTTCAGTCATTATTAATTCAAACATTTCTTATGTCTGTTTCTTTCTTCGCCTTCTGGTATTCCCATTATGTTTCTGTTACACCTTTAGAATTGACCCACAGTTCTTGAATCTTCTGTTCTATCTTTATCATTCCTTTTCTCTTTGCATTTCAGTTTTGGTAGTTTCTGTTGTCATATCTTGAATCTCACTTCAAGCTTATTGTATCCAGTCTATTGAGGAACCCATGAAATTTGATTCTTGATTTCTGACATCTCCTTTTGAATCTTTCTTACTCTTTCCATCTATCTGATTATGTTATCCATCTGTTATTTTCTTTTTACAATTTTTCCCTTGGAGCCTTCAGCATATTAATCTTGGTTGTTTTAATTTCTGGTCTAATTCCAAAAGCCCAGCCATACTTGCTCTACTACTTCAGACTGTGTTTTTTGTCTTTAGTATGACTTGTAATTTTTTGTTCAAAGCCAGATGTGATGTATCCTGTAAAGAAACTGAGGTGGATAGGCCTTTAGTTGGGGAGTTTATGTTTATTATGTTAGGAATTAGGCTATGGGCACTGTTTTCTCCAGCTGTAAGCTTCAGAGGCTAAAGTTTACTTTGGTGTCCTTGTTTTGGTTTCTCCTGTGTCTTTGAGTTTCCCTAGAGACTCCTTCACAAATAAGGTCTGAAGCGTGCAGTTCGTTCAGTTGTAATCCCCCATTATTGCACAGCAGCCTTATTGATGTTGTGCTAAGGTGTGGGGGGAGGTGTTCTATATTCCCATGATTATGTTTCATTCATCCTGTGCCCCAGGCTGTGACCTTCATAAGTGCTTCTTAGTTTCTTCCTCCCCTTAGCTAATACAGGAAGGCTAGAGTGGGCTAATTATTCATTTCCCTTCTCCATGTTGATTTGTCTCAAGTAAAGTGGTTTCACTTGAGGGTAAGTCTTCATTAAGCTGCGTTTCCAAAGAGCTGCCTTTCCCTCACCCTGCCTAAAGGATAAGGAAATTCTTCTTAGGAGGAGGGATATTTTCTGTAAGAATCTGTAGGGCTCCTCTAGGTAAAACTCATGAGTGTGTGGGGGCCCCTCCGGAGTTAAATCTCAAGCTTGTCCATTTTAAGAATTCATCAATTACAGTTTAAGTTTTCCTATCACAATATCAGCTCCAGCAGCAGGCTTCTACACCTGGGCTTCTGCTCCACTAAGCTGTGGTTCTCCATAACTGCCGGTCTGCCCCTCCAATTTTGGGTGCAGTAGTTTGCCCTGTGACTTCAATTTTCTGACAGATCTAAGAAAAGTTATCAATTTTCAGCTTCTTTTTCTTTTTTCTTGTTATAAGGACAGGAGGGATGACTTCCAAGCTCCTAAATGGCTTATTTCTTAATTTAAAAATAAATCATCGACATCACTGCTAGCTTGTATTTGGCTCTCGATATATTTTTATTTCTCCTATTTTTTCTATAAATATACATAAATTGGATCATATCTTTTATACTCCACTTGTTGGTGTGATTCTCTTTTGATTTGCCCCTCACCTTTCTCCCTCCTCCAAACTACTCACATTGTCATTCCTCCATCCCCTTTGTGTATCTATGTCAACAAACTGCCCTTTTTCTCTTCAGATAATCATGGATGTGTGCATACACACCCAAATTGCTTTATTTTTTGATTTACAACATATAATCATAATAGACTCTTTTCCCTCAATACACTGAGAAAAATTTGCTGTTCCCACAACTGCTTTCTCCTAGAGTCAGATTGTACCATATAGTCATTTTGGGGGCCCTCTGCTATCCATCTAAGACATTAAGATGTGCAAGATCCTGTAACAGTTAACTAACAGCAGTTACTTTTCACAGCTGAACAAATGACGTAAATAAACACAGACACTCTGTTTCTCATTTCCTTATTAGAAGTTAAATTTATATGTGATTCATTCACCAGATCCCAAAATAGTGTATGTTTATATATGTTTGTATATATATATATATACATACACACACACACAGATACACATGTAAATAATGTATTATTACACAAATATGAAGCACCTAGAATAGTCAAATTAATAGTGATACACTCATGTATATCTGTATATATATGTTTAAACATACATATATGCAAACACATAAGCTTATATGCGTATATACACAAACATGCCATACATTACATATATTATTAAATGTCTACATATTGTGTTTTTAAAATAGTGCAACCTCTTTTGAGGAGTACTTTAACAATAATTCATCTCAACATCAGTGTATACACAATAAAAATTTATCAATGTGTTTTTAGGTATTTAAAATAAGTGTTACTTTGATTAAAGGTATTTGTAAAAATAGTCCAATAAGGAAATTATTTTGATGCAAGCAATCTTTCATAATCACCTGTCAGGAAAAATTTCTAGAAACAAATAAGATGATCTTGAATTAAGCCCTCCCTCAAGGGAATTTTTGTTTTTATGAGGTATAAAAATATATATTTCAATTAAAAAATAAAATCCATCTATGTATATCCATGTTTATAGCAGTATTATTCATAATACCAAAGGTGGAAGAAATTCACAACCTCATCCATAGATGAATTGATAAAAATAATGTGGTATGTACATTCAGTGGGAAATTATTCAGCCTTAAAAGAAAAGGAAATTCTGACACAAGCTTCAACATGGAAGAATCTTAAAAACATTATACTAAATGAAATGAACCAGTCAGAAAAGGACAAATAAAGTATGATTCTAGTGATAAGAGATATCTAGAACAGCTAAATTTGTAAAGACAGAAAGTAGAATGGTGGTTGTCAAGGGCTGGGGGAAAGAGGGATGGGAAGTCATCGCTTAATTGTGCAAAGTGTCAACTGGGAAAGGTGGAAATGTTCTGAAGACAGATGGCGGTGATGGTTACACAACAATGTCAGTGTACGCAAAGCCACTAAACTGCATGTTTAAAATGGTTAAAATAGTAAATTTTATATTACGTATATTTTACCACAGAAAAAAATCTGTCTGTGAAACATTAATTACTAAGTGTTTGGCTGAGACAGAAACTTAAAAATGAACAAGTTTCAAATTAAAAAAAATGATTATTACTTTAAAAATATTTACCATAAATTGTAAACATCAGAAATTAAAAAAAAATTTAGTACCACAGTTCCTTCAGACATTGAAAAGAAAGTAAGAGGCTACTATGAATAAAATAAATACTATCTAAAAATATCTAATGAAAACTTGTTTTTTTCTTATATGAGATGCCATTTACCATTTTGTTCAAAGGCAAAGCACAGCTCAAATTGTCAATTCTTCCATGTATTTATAAGGGCAACATATAAATATTCTCTTAATTATGAATTCTGTCCAAATAAGACCTACGATATTTGTTCAACATTCTAGAGACTACTTAGGTAAAAAATAATACATGGAAGTCATTTCGAGTTTAAATTTTACAAGTAATAAGACCGTGTTATTATTTTCCTTCTCAAGCATTGTGTCGTTTGAAATTGGGATGTGAGTTACTGTGTGCTGTGCATGAAGATGTATGTTTATGCAGAAGAAAGAGACACAGAGACATTTCTCTGATTTCACATGTTACTTTAAAAGGGAATAACTAAACTTTGTACTTCAGTTTCTAATATGTTACAGATGTCAAAGATAAGGTAGGTGCAAGATGCTGACAATATTAAGAATACTAATAATCTGAAGCTGGAGTCCTTAATTTTTAATAATATTTTAAACACAGAAATCTGATTTAAATTCATCCATATAAAAACGGGTTCATTTAGAAAAATACATTATAGTCTAAGTTTTTCATTATACTTTTGTTAATATTTTGAAATTCAATTCCAATGTGAGTAATAGATTTATGACTATACACTAAACTTTTATAATTGGAATAAATTTGCATATTGTGGATACTGACACTATTTTTAGCTTTGCGTGCAGGATGCTTTTTCATTTGGTTTTTGGGCGGTGGTCAGGGAACCATCATTGGCAATTTATGACTCTAAAGTCAAACAATATTTTAGACTCATGATATGTCATTTAAGCCAAAGGACATATTTACGATAAAAGCTCTTTTCCTCTTCTCAGCAATCTTTCTCTGTTTTTAGAAATACTTCAAACTCATGCTCTTCAATACGTGTTTGGCATTACAAAACTAACTTCTGGAATATTAACATGGAGCTAGATATAACCTCATCTGTACTTTCATTACTTTAACGATTCCACAAATATTTACTGAGGGACTTTTCATGTATCCCACACTGTTTTGGTTAACTGAGAAGCATCAGTGTATAAAAGAGAGGAAGTACGTGCCCTTGGGGAGCCTTCATTCTAGTGCAAAGAAGAGTGACTGACACAGAACACTGTGTTAGTTCTTCTACCAGTTAGTATCATCCCAAATGAAATCTAAATCATAAATTCTGTAGAGTAATTTGGTTCACTATTCTCCACAGTCTTTCTATCACTCTGGATGTGAACTTTATTTCTTTATTGACTCAACATTTACAATATTTTCTGGCTTATTCCTAACTATAATCTAACACTAACAAAGTTGAACACCTATTCCAGTCTTCGAGGCTAGAAGTACAAGATCAGGTTGTTCCCAGAGTTGGTTTCTTCTCAGACCTCTCTCTATAAATGGCCATCGTCTCTCTGTGTCTTCACATGGTCTTCTGTATACATGTCTGTGTCCTACTTTTCTCCTCTTATAAAGACACCACTTCTATTGGATTGGGTCTTGCCCCTATGACCTCATTTTACATTACCTTTCTAAAGGCCCAACCTCCAAATATAGTCATATTCTAAGGTACTGAGAGTTAAGACTTCAAAATACAAATTCTAGGAGGCCACAGTTCAGTCCATAACATAGTCTTTATATTGATCCACATACTGATCATTTCTGGAGCTCTTCAATTCTTCATGTAGATTTGCGTTTCTGTCTGTTATTCTTTCCTTTAAGCCTGATGGAGTCCTTTGGTATTTTTTTTTTAAGGGAAGTATGCTACCCATGCTTTCTCTCAGCTTTTGTTTATCAGGAAATGTTTTGACTTTGTCTTCATATTTTTGTATGAGGAAGATTGGCCCTGAGCTAACATCTGTTGCCAATCTTTGTTTTTTAGCTTGAGGAAGACTTCTTCTTCCTCTATTTTGTATGTGGGATGCTATCACAGCATGGCTTCATGAGCGGTACATCAGTCCATACCTGGGATCTGAACCTACAAACCCCAGGCTGCCAAAGTGGAATGCATGGACTTAACCACTATGTCACCAGGCCAGCCTGTTGTCACTTCTGACTGATAACTTTTCTAGATATAATATTCTTTATTGACAGATTTTTCCTTTCTGTACTTGAATATTTCATTTTATTTAATTCTGGACTTTCTTGTCACTAAAGAAATGTCAGCCATTAATCCTATTGTTACATCCCTGTAAGTGATGAGATATTTTTTTTTTCCTGCAGCTTTCAAGATTTTCTCTTTCTCTTTAATATTCAGTTGTTCTACAAGTTATTTCACATGTCTGACTGTGGATTTCTTTGTGTTTAGTCTAATTGGGATGGTTTTCATTAAATTTGGGAAGTTTTCTGTCATTATACATTAAAATAATTTTTACTTCTTTCCTTTCTCCTTTCTTTCTGAACTCCCATTATAATTATGTTGGTGTGCTTGATGTTGTTTTCTGTTACTTTTAATCTTTCTTCAGTCTTTTTTCCTCTTAGTTCAACAGACTCTTTCTACTCATCCATCTTCAATGTAACTGATTATTTATTTCACCTTAAATCCACTCTTTAGAACTTATAGTGTATTTTTGTTTCCTTGTTCTAATTTTAGTTATTATATTTTTAAATTTAGAATTTCCATGTGGGTTATTTTTGAAATTTCAATCTCTCTATTGAAAGTCTTTATTTTTAAAAACATTGCCATTATCTTTTAAAAATGATTTTCATATATTTCCAATAGCCACTTTGAAGTTTTTGTTTACTAAATCCAATATTTGAGCCCACTCATGTGTGGAACCTATTGATGGCTCTTGTTTTACTGAGTATGAGATACATTTCCTAGTGTGAACGTTTTAGATAATATATTTCACTAACGGTGAATTCCTATTATTTGTTTTTCCCCCACTTTGTAACTTGTCTGGACCTAAACTGAGGAATGCTTCCCATAGTCTATGACTGCTCATGTTTCTGCCTTTAAAAAAAAAATATTTTTATGTCTTTTATCACTGCTTTCTATAGATTTCCCCTGTGTTTGTGTAACTTTGTGTTTGGCCAATGATTTGAACATAGATTCTGGTCAAACATCTGAAACCCACTAGGCTTCCACCCTCTGATAATCACTCTTGGTGGCTGCTTAAAAGCACATTCAAAATTGAGTTGGTTCTCGTTTCTCCATGATTTTTCTTACCACCATGCTCACCCTGGCCTCCCTGTGCATGCATATAATGTCCAGACAGCCAAGGATTTAGGGAGACTTAACTGGCCTTTCTGCAGCTTTTCCCAGACAGCTATGATAAATTTCTGGCTGGTTCACTGCTTATCCTAAGCTAACTATGGCCTGAGTCTCACAAAACTGCAAGTTTCCCATGGCTTTTCCGTCCACATTTAACACTTTTTTCTGACAAAGTCATGTGTTTTGGTGCCCCTTCCCTTAACCTAAAACATGTCCACTACATCTCTCAGCAAAGTTGCTAGCTTTCATAGCCAGCCTCACCTAGTGAAACTCTAGTTTTTGGCACAGCTTAGGTGAGGGAGGGAATGTTATAAATCAGCATACTCTATAACTGACCTGAGTTCACAAGAAATCAATGTCATGAAATTTAAAAGTTGCAGCACCTTCACCTTTGATTGCATTGACAACACTGCACGAACATCATACTATCTAATTCAAAAATTTTCATCAACCAAAGCAGACACTCTACACCCATTAAGCAATAACTACTGATTCTCTCCTCTGTTCGGTCTCTGGTAACCTCTAGTCTGCTTTCTGTCTTTATTGATTTGCCTATTCTAAATAATATCAGTGGCATCATACAATATTTGTCCTTTTGTGTCTCCCTTATTTCACTTAGTACAATATTGTCAAGTCATACATTTTGTAGCATGTATCAAAACTTCATTCCTTTTTATGCCTGAACATTATTCCATTAATATTATACTACATTGTTTTATCCATTTATCTGTTGGTGGACACTTGAATTGTTTCCACTTTTTTGTTATTGCAAATAATTACTGCAACAAACATTGGTATACACTTACATGTTTGAGTCTCTGTTTGGAACATAATTAGGTATATACCTGGGAGTGCAATTACTGTATTGTATGGTAAATGTATACATAGCGTGTGCCTTCTAGGAGTCTATACCTCTCTTTTTCATTTTTCCTCTGTTGAGGGATTACAAATTTCAAAATAGCTTGTTTAAATCACAGCTGTTCCTTTCTAACACTTTTCACAAAATTTGATTACCACCTTTTGTTTCATAAACACTGCTTACTACTTTGGTTATGTCTTATAGTGCATAGGCTGTGGTGTGATTATCTTGTAAATGGGAAATCATATTTTAGGTTCCAATGACATGGCATCAAAATATTTTGCCATGTTGAAACTTATTACCTTTTGGCCTTGAACAATTTCTGAGTTTATGCCACCTTCATTTTTTCCAACGTGTCTTTTGCACCTATTTTTACACATAGAGACAAAGTGGCCAGAAATTAATATAGGACAATCTTATAAAATAATTATATCTGACCTTAGCTAAGCTATTTCTACATTTTACATTTTATTTATTGTAAATACATAATTTAAAAATGTTTAAATGATGAATCAAGATTCTACACTGTTACACAAAGGTATTCAATAAATATTGTGAAAGTCATTCCATATTCACTTGGATAATATTTGAATTCTTTAATAAATATAAAGTCCTAAACTGGGCCCTGTTATGTGTATGCATCCAAAAATAAATAAAATAGGAGCATTACAAGAATTAGCTGCTTATTTAGTTGCATAAATTTTACAAGTTGTACCTATAGTATATTTTAAAGTCTGAAAGAAAGTAAACTATTTGAAATTTACTTACTATTCAATTTTCAACAAAATGTTTTATGGTTAATAGATTAATATTTCTATAAATGTTATGGGATATATGCTAAATATTTTGTTCTTAATATGTTTTCATTAAAGAAGCTTACATTAAGCATCTACTATAGATAGTAGGAAAGGAAAGGGCTAGGTGCTGTAGAAGAGAGAAAGATAGAGACAGACTTGTGAAAGAGGAAGATGTGAATGCAAATATTAACCAACATACTAAATGCACGATTGAAAGCTTTTTTGTAAGGAAGATTCGCCCTGAGCTAACATCTGTTGTCAATCTTCCTCTTTTGCTTGAGGAAGATTGTTGCTGAGCTAACATCTATGCCAATCTTCCTCTATTTTATGTGGATGCTGCCATGGCATGGCTTGACGAGTGCTGCTGGGTCCGCGAACGGGATCTGAACCCACGAATCCTGGGCTGCCAAAGCAGAGTGTGTGAACTTACTCAATACACCACTGGGCAGCCCACATGATTGAAATATTTTTAAAAGCCACTAGCATCATAGGCTAGAGAATGATTGATATTAACACTTCCATAAGGAATTTATATTTAACAAAGTAGACAATTTTGATGTTGGAGCACACATTTAAATAAATTCTGATTGAATAATTAATATATTAATCACAATAAAATTTGGCAACTTTTAAAGAAAATTTTTTCTTTAGCAGTTTCTTATAAATATTATCTGGTAAAAAATACAGAAATTATTTGAATTAAATAGAAGTTTCTGTGAGAAATATTTAAAATAAGTAAGATCAAACATTTAGATATTTTTGAAAATGAGTAGTTTAAGCTTAAGTATATTTATGTTAGAATATGCTATATTTACAGACACACAGATAGTGATTTCATAGTTTTTAGTCTGTTAATTTTCATGGTAAGTCAATGAATAATCAGCTTCTCTAAATAAGCTTATAGATGAGCTTCGAAATTACACCTCATTTGGAAACATTTCAAAATAATACGCAGGTAAATTTATTCTAATATTTGTCAAAAATAATTCCTTTAAATTATAATCATCATGCTATGTCTGATTCATATCTAGCTCAAGTTCGTGAATGAATTAAAAAATGTTTCTATTAAGTTTGATCTGATAGTAAAATAATGAAAGTTTGGAAGTAGTGCTCTTGGAAATGCATCCAGTGAATAATGATCAAAATTCTAAAATATGCAGTCTCTATATGTTTACTGCTAATTACAACCAAAAATTTTACAGCAACTTGATGACCTTCTAGGATGGAATTCAGAGATATAATACATTTAACTTGCAATTAATTTGTACAATAATTTGCCACCTTGAAGTTTTATTTTATTGAAGTTATATCAAAATAAAAATTTTATTTAAAGTGAATTATATTTGTACCACATATGATTTGTACTTTTACAGTTGTCACCCTATGATTGATTAACTCTTCTGGAAGATATTAACAGCCTAGCCTGTTGAGTTTTCACTTTTCAGCTCTGCTGCACTCCACACTTCTAAGATTGTTATTATATTGCTTCAAAATCTATTTGCCTTTGAAGTCTAAAATATCCAACTATCAGAAAGCAAAGGCATTTGGTAATTAATTTAACACCAAATCAGACATCTGCCATGGCAATGGACAGAGCTAACTGCATATGCATTTTCTAATACTTGTTATGCTTTGAGTACAGGCTGATAAATTTTCTTGAAAAATGTTTAATTGATAACTTTTTAAGCCATGTTATCAATTTATCACATATCAATAATCAGTAGAAGCCTTCTTTGTTTACTGATTTTGATTGAAAACATCAGTGACAACATTGGTGATCAACATTTCAAATTCATGCATTCCTCTACCTGCAGCAGACAGACAGACACTCCAACCCGTACAGATGGAGAGCAATGTTTATCCCAATGTTGGTGTCTAGAACAAATGGCTAAACCTACAGAAAGAATATCATCAATCACTTTCTCACTAACTATGACTCTAAGAATTTGGATAAAAAAAGGAAATTATAATGATAAACATATGGGTGCATTTATGTATTAATCATATCATCAATTATGGTGTCTCTGGAAGAGGTCAAATATTTCACATACAAAAGTTCACATATCACAGAATTATGTTCATTTGTTATGATAAATGAAAGCCTGTTGATGGCAAATAGCATCTAATAACTGATAAAGTATCAGATATAGCATCTGATAAAGTTATTATCATTTAAAGAAAAAGACCTTTCTAATTTTCACTAGACACACTTAAAACCAGTTACACGCCAAGCCAATCTTTGAGTTATTTACTTAATGTTAAAATACAGCTGATAAAAATATTCATAATGCTCTTTTATGTAGAGAGTTTGAAGGTAAAGTTCCTTGAGAAAACTACAGGTTTTTGTACTTGGTACACAGGGAATGAAATTCTAAAGCACGGAGAATGCGCATTTCTTCACGTGATTAGCTCCCCAGTTTTAGGGAATACCTCTGAGAGATGAGCAAATACAATAAAGTGTATGACTAAAGCATCACACTTCACTCAAGACTCATTCTATACAGTCACCCTATCTGCAAATATTTAGTATGTTATTTCTAATACTTCACAGTATCACTGCCATCGATGATAGTAATACTAAATTTCCCTTTGAAAGCATCATAACTTGCCAATTTCTTTGACTTTCTAATACTAGAACACTTATATAGGTAAACTGAATATGTTAAAAATGAAATGGAAAACAAGGTAAAATTAAGTTAGCATAACAAAATTATTTGATGTACTTAAATATTTGAAGAAGATAAAATTAGATAAAATTTATTTGAAAAAATGTCAACAATTTTAAAATTAATGTCCTTGAAAAATGGTTATATGCATTTAAATATAATGTATTTAATATTTATAATTAATTTGAATATTTGTATGATTTAGTGATGCTGCAAGTATACATTTTTACCAAATGAAATGGGTATATATTAAAATTAATTCCCTGTCAAAGACCAGATCAATGGCAAACATTGCTAAAAAGAATAAGCTTCTGAGATTAAGAATTAAATCTAAAAACTGAAAATTTTTATTACCAAATATAAATTACAAAAGGTGTTTTGAGTCAGATTTTTTAAAGGAAAATTATTTCTCAGCATTACCAGATCTCATAGCATGCACAAGATGGCAACATTCTACATAATACCCACTTTCTCCAGAGGGGTGTGGAGAATCACATTAGACTTTGGTCAGCTCTGAAGTGGCTGCCACCAGGTTGTTTGTCCTAATTCTCTAATAGTAAATGAACTTGACAAAGATTTCTTTTTTTTTCCATACTTGGACTTGAATGATTTCATTGTTTGTGGTCAAGTAGATTGATTCAAATAATCTCACAAAGCAAAAGTGTTTATAGCTTGAGGAAGATGCTCTCTGAACATTTCCTGAATTGAGTTTGGATTGTCATCCTCATTAGATCTTTTACTTCTAGTGTTTCTCATACGCCTGCTGCCTGATTAAAACTCATCCTTACAATATGAATCAAGAAATGTGGCCAAAGAAGGATGTGATTGGTTTTCAAAATAGACAGATAATCTCTGAATTTTTAACTATGTCTTGCCTTTTATTTTACACACATTGAATAATGCACCTTTCCTGATATAAAATGTTAAGGGCTCTTTAGAGCAAGTAGAAAATTAGAATCCCCTTGCCTGTTAATGAGTGGTTCCAGCAACATATCGACTATGACTGCTTGTAAAATAAAATTTGTCCCCAGTTTGTGTTATTATTTGCAAAGTACAGTATTTGGGGTTTTTTGTGTGTAAGCAGAAATTTAAACTTACTTTTTGGATATTGTTGAAATTATGCTGTTGATTTTCCCTCAATTTTTATTATGAAAACACTTAAGTATATAAAATAGTTAAATAAATAATTTTACTCCTTCTTCACAGATTTCCTGGTTAACCTTGGGCCTTATTTGCTGACTCTCCCCCTCTCTCTTTTTCTCTGTCTCTCTTTTATTTATTTTATATCACTTGTAATTCACATATAGATTCCATGATACTTCATGCCTAGATAGTATATTTATACTCTGAGTTTTTCCAAAAATGACTTCATAAATATTTTTAGATATATGATACAATATAATTTTACTCGTTGAATTTGGTTGTTATATCTTCTTAGTCACTTTTCGACTCTGAACTTGCTTCAACTTTTTTATTTTGTGACATCAATTTCTTATGAACTAATGACAGTTGTCTTATAGATTGTCCTGCTTCTGGATTTACTTAATGGTTTCTTCCTAATTCCATTTATTTCCCATAATTTAGAAACAAGGTTTAAGGAATTAATTATATTTAGATTAAATATTTTAGCAAATATACCTCATGAAGTATCATATCAGAAACACTATAAGTAGTTGCTTTTTCATTTTCTTTCAACATCATGTACAAGTTTGTGACAAGGCAAAATTTTTTTCAGCTTTATTGAGATACGATTGCTAAGGTAGATCTTAAAAGGTCTCATCACCAGAACAAAAATTGTAACTACATGAAAATATGGTTTTAATATCATTTTTAACTAGTGTCTTGTCTTTGAGGAAAGATAATGAAAATGGGCTTCTTTCTTCCCCACGTTCAGTAATTCTGTAACATTAGGCTATGTGATAGTCACAAATAAAAGGTTAAAAAAGTATCAAATTTTTGCAGTTCCTACCTCACTCATGGACTTCATCATGCTTGTTTCATGAGCTTTAACATTTGTGTGACTCAAATATTTCACCAATATCTGAAAGTCAATATATAGCTATTAGCAATAATTTTATCAACAAGCTTTGCTCATGGTATTGGTGTTTTATTCTAATTTGAAATGAAGGTAACCTAAAAGATTTCACAGTTATTAGTCAAAAATATGCTTGATCAGCAATAGCAGTGTGAAAATCAATAAACAAAAACTTCACTTAAAATAGAGTTGAGAGGCCAGAAAGGAGAGCTCTCACATGTATTAACCATTGCAGAGCCCAACAGGAAGAAGACTTCCTCTTCCTGCCCAGTAGTAGCCAATGAGAGACTGTCACAACACAGCCCACGAAAAGCCACCACGCTTTGATCTCCCAGTCTTCTCCAATGGACTTTTTGCTTACAACAGCTCTCCCAACTGTCTTTGCCCCTCTATAAGAGGGTTTCTCCTCCCCTTGTTGCTCAGGACTTGCATGTGGCTCGCCATAGTTGCAGACTCCAAATTGCAGTTCTTTGCTGATCCCAGGTGAAGCCATTTTGGCTGGAGAAATAATTGGCTGTCTGTTTCTTTAAGGTCAAGACCAGAAACAATGTTGAAGTCACCACGTAATAGAGTCTTCTAAATACTGACACTGAAATCAAATTGCACATTAAAGCTCTTGTTTAGTTTATCCCTAACATGTGAATGCGTATACAAATGCAAAAATGAACAGTTTCTTATAGAAAAATGAAATCTAAAATAAAAGTCTGTCTATATCTTGAATCTAACTTACAATTTCCACTGTGTTATTCTATATTGGTCAAATGTTGCCAAAATAATATTGTGAAAGGAACTACCCCAAAATTCTGTATCCTTAAATGGGAATCATTCATTTTCATCTGTGTATTTGTACATAAGTTTATTTAGGGTGGGCTCATCTGGGCTTAGCTCCAAGCTGGAGATTGCCAGTTTGTTTCATCTGTTTCCCATCCTCTATGTATCAGCAGACTAGCAGAGACATCTTTTTCTTTTTCTTTTTTTTTTTTTGAGGAAGATTAGCCCTGAGCTAACATCTTTGCCCATCTTCCCCTACTTTGTATGTGGGATGCCTGCCACAGCATGATTTGATAAGTGTGTGTAGGTCCACACCCAGGATCGGAACAGGCAAACTGTGGGACGCTGAAGAGGAGCATGCGAAGTTAACTGCTACGCCACTGGGTGGGCCCCAGAGACATCTTCTTACTGTGGCAATACAAGAACCACATAAAGGAAAGTCCAACTGTGTAAGTACATTTTAAGCCTCAATTTGCACAATGTCGGCTAGCATCCTTTGAATCAGGGAACCACATGCCCCAGTCCAAAGACAAAGGTTAGAGAAATAACCTCTGCCTCTAAAGGGAGAAAATGCAGGGTTATGTGACCAACTGCCTGGATACAGAAAGGAAAGAAGCATTTGTTCCAATTACTCAATTTAGTACACTTCTGATGTATTGTTCACTATGGACTCATCAAATGTAATAAGTATTTCCTGAACTTTCTATAAGCTTTCATGCTTTGGGCATTTAATTTCACTTGCCAAAGACTTTTCCTAAATTTGTACTCTTTCCCTCTGTGTCTCCCTCTGTATCTGTCTCTCCCTCTTAGCCTATGAAAACAACATGAAGTGTATATTCTCAGTGAGTTATTTTTCAAAACATCTAAATTTTTTTGTCTGTGACAGAGATCAAAGAGAACAGAAAAAATTCGAAAGTCGTTAAGATATTTCAGGGGATAACTAAACTAACGAGGAGAAAGAGTACACAAAACAACCTTGGTTACCTGTCCCCCTTAGCGAACAAGTGTGAGGAATGTGCCCGTGCAGGGTTTCCTATTGACCGGGTCCCGGCTTCCTTTGCACGTGTAACACTGTACAGATCCCTGTGCTCATCCTCTCCATCAATACTGTGAATACAAAGTACATTGTAATTACAATACAATCCACTGCCAGGAACTGCTGAGAGGCTAATTAAGTAATTTCTACAAATTACTTTTAGATGCTTCAAGCAAAGTAGTTTATGGATGTCAATTACAGTTCTGAAGTATTTGCTGCTAGTTATTGTCTGAAAAAAATGACTACTCCCATCTTTGTTTAATGTGTTGAATATTGTCCTTAGTTGTATAATGTATTGACAATTTTCCCTATTTTCCTTCCTAGAGAAGTAAATAAAATTTTGTTCAAATTAACTCTGAACATAGAATTTTTCAAACAAATAAATGGAAAATTACATTAATAGAAATTAATAAAAGTATTAAATAGAAAACAAATCACGTGATTCTATAACATCAGAATAATTGTAAAATATCAAAATATTTTAATAAAATGTTAAGGAAACTTTGAGCAGAATTTTGTATGCCATTAACCATGAAAGAATCTGTTCTTCAAAAGCCGAAGTAGGTTTTATTATAATCTTGCTAAGAAAATTGTTTCTGTAAAAACATTTCAATGATGCAATAAATAGACAAAGAATAAATATATAGAGCTATTCACAGTTAGATACATGGATAATCCACAGCTTCCTGGATGTGGGAGTAGTTCTACAATTTCATCATTCAGTATAAAAAAAGGAGTATTTTTTAAAATATATTTTACAAAACAAAAATACGTGTATGAATCATTTAAAGCGATTAGAAATCTACCAATCTTTTTTATAGTGGGGTATTTTATAAACATTTCATAACACTGTAATGAAATGGAAAATGAAAATGACTATGAAAAGTAATCCAGACCAATTACCACAAAAGGAGGAAAGTCTGCATTATTTCTAAGATAACATTACCCCTTTTCATTTAGAAAATAGTAGGAAATGTTTTCATTAAAACAATTAGTAACTTTGAATTTGGGCACGTTTAAAGAAAATTTCCAAGTATTTCAATATTAAGGAATATAATGTATGCAGAATATTCACGTGTGAATTGTGAACAGAAAAAAATCAGCATATATGAAAAGGACATTTTGTCCTAGACTTATGGTCTCTTTTATTATATGATATTTATATATTTCTGCTTGTACTTTTCTATTGACACTTCTGCCTAGACTTATCTAGACTTACTTTTAACAGTTTCAAGCTGAATATACCTACACTTATAAGTATGATAAAAATGATGTGATAATGTTTCTCATACACTTTAATGCAAAAAGCTTAATTATATTTCACATTATATCTTAAATATATTGACAGGCTAAAATACAAAAAAATGTGTGTTCATGACATATTTTGCATTGCATATCTTAAAACATTTTACATGGTTGAATATTAATAAACATCAATTGAAATATTTATTTTATGTACCAAATTCGACTAATTATCACTCTCAGAAGAAGGCAATCTTTCTTTTGCTTTCTTTTTATTGAGGAAGATTCACTCTGAGTTAACATCTGTGCCAATCTTCCTGTATTTTGTGTGTGGGTTGCTGCCACAGCACGGCCGGTGATGAGTGGTGTAGGTCTGTGCCCGGGAACAGAACTCAGGCCACTGAAGCGGAGTGTGCCAAACTCAACCTCCAGGCGGTGGGGCCAGCCCCTAACACTTTTTTAAGATTGTAAAAATTGTAAGGGAAAACAAACTTTAGAATACACATACACACACACACACGTATTCACAAAATAGTTAATTTAATAAACATTTAATAATCATTAATTAATAAATGAATGAAACAGTTAATAGATTAAAAATTCTCAGAATTCTCTAATTATAGCTATTTAAATCAGCATAGCCATAGATGTACTTGGAAAAATTAGCTGTACCATTTTTATGATTATATAATTTTTTTTAATTTTTATTTTTTTCAGGTGTACATCATATTTCGAATTCTGTATACATTACATCATGTTCACCACCCGAACACTAATTACAGTCCATCCCCTCACATGTGAGCCTAATCACCCCTTTTGCCCTCCCCCCTCCCCCTTCCCCAAAGGTAACCACCAGTCCAATCTCCAATGCTGTGTTTTGCTTTTGTTTTTATTTTTATCTTCTACTTATGAGTGAGATCATATGGTATTTGACTTTCTCCTTCTGACTTATTTCACTCAGAATAATACAATGAAAGTCCATCCATGTTGTCACAAATGGCCAGATTTCATCATTTCTTACGGCTGAGTAGTAGTCCATCATGTATAAATACCACATCTTCTTTATCCGTTCGTCCCTTGATGGACACCTAGGTTGCTTCCATGTCTTGGCTATTGTGTATAATGCCACAATGAACATAGGGGTGCAAGTATCTTTATGCCTTTGTGTTTTCAAGTTCTTTGGATAAATACCCAGCAGTGGAATAGCTGGATCATATGGTAGATCTATTCTTAATTTTCTGAGGATACTCCATACTGCTTTCCATAGTGGCTGCACCAGTTTGCACTGCCACCAGCAGTGTACCAGGGTTCCCTTCTCTCGACACCCTCTCCAACATTTGTCATTTCCTCTCTTGTTAATTATGGCCATTCTGACCAGAGTGAGGTGATACCTCATTGTAGTTTGGATTTGCATTTCCCTGATAGCTAATGATGTTGAGCATCTTTTCGTATGCCTGTTGGCCATCTGTATATCTTCTTTGGAGAAGTCTCTGTTCAGATCTTTTGCCCATTTTCCAACTGGATTGTTGGTTTTTTTGTTGCTGAGCTGTATGAGTTCTTTGTATATTTTGGATATTAACCCCTTATCTGATATATGGTTTGCAAATATCTTCTCCCAATTGTTAGGTTGTCTTTTTGTTTTGTTGATGGTTTCCTTTGCTGTGCAGAAGATTTTTGGTTTGATGTAGTCCCATTTGTTCATTTTTTCTTTTGTTTCCTTTGCCTGGTCAGACATGGGACTTGAAAATATGCTGCTCAGACCAATGTCATAGAGCGTACTGCCTATGTTTTCTTCTAGAAGTCTCATAGTTTCGGGTCTTATAATCAAGTCTTTAATCCATCTTGAGTTGATTTTTGTACATGGTGTAAGAGAATGGTCTACTTTCATTCTTTTGCATGTGGCTGTCCAGTTTTCCCAACACCTTTTATTGGAGAGACTCTCCTTTCTCCATCATATGCTCTTGGCTGCCTTGTTGAATATTGGTTGTCCATAAATGTGTGGGTTTACTTCTGGGCTCTCAATTTTGTTCCATTGATCTGTGTGTCTGTTTTTGTGCCAGTACCATGCTGTTTTGGTTACTATGGCTTTGTAGTATAATTTGAAATCAGGGAGTGTGATACCTCTAGCTTTGTTCTTTTTTCTCAGGAATCCTTTGGCTATCCTGGGTCTTTTGTTGATCCATATAAATTTTAGGATTCTTTGTTCTATTTCTGTGAAAAATGTTGTTGGAACTTTGATAGGCATTGTGTTGAATCTATAGATTGCTTTAGGAAGTATGGGCATTTTAACGATGTTAATTCTTCCAATCCAAGAGCACGGAATATCTTTCCATTTCTTTGTGTCTTCTTCGATTTCTTTCAACAATGGTTTATAGTTTTCAGTGTACAGATCTTTCACCTCTTTCGTTACGTGTATTCCTAGGTATTTTATTCTTTTTGTTGCAATTGTAAATGGGATTGTATTCTTAATTTCTCTTTCTGCTACTTCGTTGTTAGCGTATAGAAATGCAACTGATTTTTGTACATTGATTTTGTATCCCGCAACTTGTCTGTATTCCTTTATTATTTCTAAATGTTTTTTAGTGGACTCTTTAGGGTTTTCTAGATATAAAATCATGGCATCTGCAAAGAGTGACAGTTTCACTTCTTCTTTTCCAGTGTGGATCCCTTTTATTTCTTTTTCTTGACTGATTGCTCTGGCTAGGACTTCCAATACTATGTTAAATAAGAGTGGTGACAGCGGGCATCCTTGTCTGGTTCCTGTTCTTAGAGGGATAGCTTTCAGTTTTTCTCCATTGAGAATGATATTTGCTGTGGGTTTGTCATATATGGCCTTTATTATGTTGAGGTATTTTCATTCTCTACCCATTTTATTTAGACTTTTTACAATAAATGGATGCTGTATCTTGTCAAATGCTTTCTCTGCATCTATTGAGATGATCATGTGATTTTTATTCTTCATTTTGTTAATGTGGTGTATCACGTTGATAGATTTGTGAATGTTGAACCATTCTTGCATCCCCGGAATGAAACCCACTTGATCATGATGTATGATCTTTTTAATGTATTGTTGTATTCGATTTTCTAGTATTTTGTTGAAGATTTTTGCATCGATGTTCATCAGTGACATTGGCCTGTAATTTTCTTTTTTTGTGTTGTCCTTGCCTGGTTTTGGTATCAGGATAATGTTTGTTTCATAGAAGGAGTTAGGAATCCTCCCCTCCTCTTCGATTTTTTGGAAGAGTTTGAGAAGGATAGGTATTAAGTCTTCTTTGAATGTTTGGATAAATTCACCAGGGAAGCCATCTGGTCCTTGACTTTTATTTTTTGGGAGCTTTTTGTTTGCTGTTTCGATCTCCTTACTGGTGATTGGTCTATTCAAATTTTCTACATCTTCTTGGTCCAGTTTTGGAAGGTTGTATGTTTCTAAGAATTTATCCATTTCTTCTAGATTATCCAATTTGTTGGCATATAGCTTTTCATAGTATTCTCTTATTATCTTTTGTATTTCTGAGGTGTCCGTTGTAATCTCTCCTCTTTCACTTCTGATTTTATTTATTTGAGCTTTCTCTCTTTTTTTCTTTGTGAGTCTAGCTAAGGGTTTGTCAATTTTGTTTATCTTTTCAAAGAACCAGCTCTTGATTTCACTAATTTTTTCTATTTTTTTTTAGTCTCTATTTCATTTATTTCTGCTCTGATTTTTATTATTTCCTTCCTTCTGCTGATTTTGGGCTTTGTTTGTTTTTCTTTTTCCAGTACCTTTAGGTGCACTTTTAGATTGTCTATTTGGGATTTTTCTTCTTTGTTGAGGTATTTTTTGATTTCTTCTTTGATTTCTTCATTGGCCCAATCATTGTTCAGTAGCATTTTGTTCAATCTTCACATTTTTGTGGCTTTTCTGGTTTTCTTTCTGTAGTTGATTTCCAGTTTCATACCTTTGTGGTCAGAAAAGATGCATGGTATTATTTCGATCTTCTTAAATTTATTGAGACTTGTTTTGTGGCCTAATATGTGATCAGTCTTGGAGAATGTTCCATGGGCATTGAAAAGAATGTGTATTCTGTGGTCTTTGGATGGAAAGTTCTGTATATATCTACTAAGTCCATCTGGTCTAATCTGTCCTTTAAGGCAAGTGTTTCCTTATTGATCTTCTGTTTGGATGATCTACCCATTGGTGTAAGTGGAGTGTTAAAGTCCCCTGCTATTATTGTGTTACTGTTTATTTCTCCTTTTACCTGGGCTAACAACTGTTGCCAGTCTTCGTTTTTTTTTCCCCAAAGATTGGCACCTGGGCTAACAACTGTTGACAATCTTTTTTTTTTTTCCTGGTTTTATCTTACCAAGCCCCCAACCCCCCCATACACAGTTGTATATCTTAGTTGCACGTCCCTCTAGTTGTGGGATGTGGGACGCCGCCTCAACATGGCCTGATGAGCAGTGCCATGTCCGCGCCCAAGATCCAAACCCTGGACCACTGCAGTGGAGCCAGCAAACTCAACCACTTGGCCACGGAGCTGGCCCCTGATTATATAAATTTAATTAGCACAACTTTCCTATTAAAAAGGTTATCCATAGCAACAGACTTTAGGTGCCCCTAAATTGCTATTGTTATTGGCAAATGAAATTAATAAAAGAATATTGGGCAAATAAGAAACCTAGGTGTTGCTTCTCTCACTGAATTTAATAGACACTGGCAAGTGACCCTAACCTCCTGGCAAATCACTTAACCTCTCTGAACCTCAGTTCCCTCCACTGTAAAATGAATGGCTGTGCTAAATGAACATCCCATTCACTTCACTTCGCTCTCTGAGATTTCCTGCACCTCTGAAAAAGACTTCTGAATATCAGGATGTAAAAACTCTGATTACCTGCTAAATCTTACATTTCTATTTTGTAATATATTCATTTCCTAAAAATTTGAAACTTTATTTGTACATTTCCATTATGCTTATTTACGGACTTTTCACTAGTGGAATTTTGAGCATATATATCTTCCTAGAGCTTAAAAAATTTCTCTCAACTTCACCTTCATCTGACTCATTCTTGCAAATAATTAAATGTCTCAAGGTGTCAAAACTAATTTGTTCACAGTAACAGGTAGCTTGGTTGTTCAAGGTTCTGAAAAGAGAAAGGCTAAAAGGGTTGGCAAATGGATTGCACTGTGAAAAATGAAGAAACTATGGCCTTAAATTGTATATATTTAAAACTTTCTTGAAAAAAATAAATCACCTCGTTTGTACTTTCCTATGCTGTGTAATAGCTATGAGAATACACAAGTTGTAACAGCACTGTCCTAGGAAAATAACATGTACTCTTTTTACATTTTCTGTTACAGTTTTGATTCTTTAGCTTATAGTCAATTAAAAACAAAGTAATAGAGAACATTTTAACTAAGAATTTGGCCCATTAAATTTCTTAGTCTTGAAATTACACAATTGTCATTATTTTAAATGCTGAGAAGTAAATAATATATAGTATATGCAAAAACAAAAG